>NC_056718.1:23639286-23654286 GCF_018831695.1 Puntigrus tetrazona
GCAATATTGATTAGTTCAAATCATTTTATGTGTGGAGCGATGCATGAAACCGCAGTTACTGAATAGCTATTCTCCTGCCACAGGACAAGGAAAAATAAATCACTACTGTAAGCTAGGTTTGTCAAAAGGAGTTTCAAAATCCTAACCGATTATGAAATCTGGTTGCGTCGCACACATACGGAGAATCTTTGCAGGTTATCTTCCCTCAGATCTTCAACATGCACACACTGCAAGATATTAAGACGATCACGCCACAAGCAGATCTCGTCATTGATATCTCAGTGATGTTCACATTAAGCTGGTGTACTAGCAGCTTTCTGTACTCGCCGTGTACATTTAAAACTCGCCCCGGCACTTCTTTTTCCTTACGGTTGCGGTACGTTTGAGCGAAATGGAGGAAATCGTTTGCCCGAATGCCAGTTTGTAGCTTAGAAAGCCAGGTGTAAAGCAGCTTCTCAGACACCGCTTAACGAAAACTTTAGTATTTAGCGTCGCTCTGACAAACTCAACTCAATCAGCTGCGATACACCGAGAGCCGTAATTCTTATTTTTCCCAACGGTGCAAATAATCGAATGCCACAGCTGAGAGGTGTGGATGAAAGGAGATGATTGAGCAACCCATCCATGGTTAGTGAGATAAACTAGTGCAAATCAGGCAGTGCAGAGAGAGAGTTAAAGGCCTAATAAAGAGCTTTCTGTAGCTGTAATGAATGCCTGGGTAAAACGGTGGACAGAACGGACGTGCTGTAAGCCTTCTCTGAAGGTGACCGACACAAAGCACTTTTCTTTTCCTGGATGATTGGCCTGGAGTCCAAAGTGTGTGTGTGTGTGAGTTCGAGTCACTCCAGGGAGGCACCCAGACAGACGGCCAGGGGGACAGCATTATCTTAGGCAGGTTGAGATGGTCCTCTCTAATGAAAGTAAGGATTGAGTTTGTGGTCTGTAACAATCAGTCTGCAGCAGCTTTCCAAAGCTCTAACAGACGGCTCCGGCAGAACAACGCTGGTGGCAGCTTACACACACACACACACACACACACACACACACACACACACACACACACAAAAACTCAACCTTTGTGCATTTGGACTCTATGAAAAGAAATTCCAACTCACAACCTCAGAGGAAACATTTCTAGCCCAAGCTTGACTAAAATTTGCAAACACTTTCAATATTTTCATTGAAAAAACTGACATTTGAAACTTGAGGGGGTGAAAAACATTTGAACTGGCCAAAGGTACAGAATTAAAGTTTTAATTTGAATTTAGGAGCAATGAAAAAAAGTTATGAACCCTCTAGTTTTGAATAGTACATTAATTTTTCATACGAACTTCCCATAAAGATGTTTTGAATTTAGGAATGGAGTATTTTCAGAAACTTTCTAAAAGGTTAAAAGATATACACAAATCAAACTAATTTTCTAGAATGCATTACTTTATTCTTTAAAACAGCAGACTTATTTTTTTTTACATTATTTTAGTTAAATTATGAAAATGAGTGATGGGTTTGATTGGGATACTAGACTAAGCTTGAATAATTGCCAAATAAAAAAACAAAAAACAAAAAAAAAAACAATATATATATATATTTATATATATATATTTATATGTATATATATATATTTATATTTAATATAATTTAATATATATATTTTTTGAATTGGCAATTATATATATATATATATATATATATATATATATATATATATATATATATATATATATATATATATATATATATATATATATATATTGCAATTCAGAAAATAAATAGGAATGAATAGTCAAAGTTATGTAGTTATTGTGTTTTATTGGTATAATTGGCCAAAATCTAATTAGAACGTTAGCCCTGGTATCAACTTGAACCGTGACCGTACTGGACACTGAAGTAGCCCACATCCTCACTATTTTGCTGACACAAGTCACTTTAGCTTGCAGGTCTTCTCCAAAAACAAGGATGTCAAGGAAGCTCTTGTCTAGTCAGCAGCCGCCTGGTCGTTTGATCAAATGGCCAGTAGTGTGTAACATTTCTCTGGGCTTTTTCTCTCTCTGTAACATTGGACTTTACCTGCAGGGCGTCGTAGTAAAGCTTCTTTCCCTCTTCGTCAGTTTTGTCTGACATGAGCCAGGCCTTCAGCAGGTACTCGTAGAAGCTGTCCCCCAAGCCTCCAACCGAGACGTGATCTGCAACACAGCGAAAACAGCAGAGTGTGTGGAAAAACCCAGCGCAATAGTCCGCTTTAAAACAGAACAACACAATTCACGAGGCACACAAACATTCACACGGTACGTGAGGTTCAGCGATTTTTGACAGTATGGCAACAAACGCTGGAAGTGAATAGCGCGAATATCAACACATCAACAGAGCAGCAGCAGTAATAAGAGAACATTGCTTAAAGCAATGTCATTACGGAAAGATATTTTATTACAAAAATATACTTAAATGAGTTCAATAAAAGAATACAAACGAATCTTCAAACACAAAGTGAAATGCAATGCATTTTTAGTGCCTATAAATCATTTAAATGAGATTTTAGAACCTATCAAGTTTGGGTTACATGATCTTTATAGGGTTACTCCACCCCAAAAAGAAAATGTTGTCATTAATCACATCTGCCATGTCGTTCCGAACCCGTAAAAAGCATGGTTCGAACACAATTTAGGATATTTTTGATGAAAACAGTCCAATTCTGACTGTCAAGGTGCAAAAGACGTCACCTGAATGCTCCATCTGCCATCAATGAGACAAAACAAAGGCTTCTAGTTTTCATCAAAAATATCTTAAATTCTTTTTCGGAGACGAACAAAGCTTTTTTTCCGGTAATTATTGCCAAAATTTTCATTTTGGGGTAGAGTGATCCTTTAAGATCCCATATAATCATTCATATCTGAACTGTGTATGCTTGAAATGTGTGTGTGTGTGTGTGTGTGTGTGTGTGTGTGAGTGTGTGTGAGTGTGTGTGTGTTTCCAGGTGACGTGTGAACGGGGCAGTGTGTTCAGCGCTGTCCGGTCCACTGTGCGTGAGAGATGAGAATCTGTGGCCGTTGTGTGATTGTCCGATTGATGATCAAACTCATGAATATTTCTACCTCATTAAGCACTTGTTTTTGCGATAGATTTGTCAGGAGAAATCAAGAGTCGGCGCGCACAACCGTAAATGAAATACGCTGCCACGCAGCTATTCAGAGAAAATGCACAGAAGCTTTAGTTTTAATGTCAAAGGGGCTTTTACGCTACCGGTTTTGTCTGTTAGCAGCTAAATTTCTGAATTAGGCAAATTTTTGTTAATCTTCCTCGGGGATACTCAAATTATGCAGCTCATGGGCCAAAATGCACACCAGGGGCCTTTGAATAAAATGACCTGCTAATAGCCGATCCTTGACTTTCCAATGGTTTTAAAGCATGCAGTAACCAACAATTACATCTGCGTGCGCTACATTAGCCTTGTATTTATAGCCAATCATAAGTGCTGCGGAGTCTTCATTTCCCACAACGACGTAGTGAACCTGAATTAACAAAAATAACGCATTTAATACAAATGCATTAATTATTATTACAACTTCAGAAGCGCTAGCGGTTTTGTTCATGTTTTAACTTTAAATGTCTTAAACCTTCACAGATATCATGACTTAATATTCAAGAAACATCCACTATAACTTATAATCCATTATAATCCCTAATGGATGCATCGGTTTTTAATGATGCATACATATATTACATTATATTTTGTTATTTATTTTTTGGTCACTAAATGAAATGCACACATTTCAACACGCTGTAAATTAATGCACAATGATTAAAATAGAGATCAGAATGAATGAATTCAGAAGCCTTCTGTGAATTAATATTATTTTCCATTCACAGTACGTTAGTAAAAGGTCAATAAGACGGCTGGATTTATATGATAAAAAAATTCTAACACTATAGAATATCATTCCAATTTAAAAGAACTGGTTTCTATTTTAATACTTTTAAAAGCGTAATGTATTCAAAGCAGAATTTCAGCAGCCATTACTCCACATGACCCTTTAGAAATCATTCTATTTCTTTTTTTACATGATAATTAATATTTATTTGAAATATAGTTTTTTTTAGCAGTGCAAATGCCTTTATTTGACTTCATTTCACCGATTTGGTAAAAATGCACTAAAATACAACGTAAAAATATCAGTCTGCACTGCAAGCAGAACTAGATCACTCTTTGACAAAAGGAGTTTTCTTTGCAGTGGTTTAGATATTATGATGGGAAAGGTATTTTCATTCTCTTGCAGTACAGGCAGGAGTATTCTCAAACAAAAAAAAGACTTCAGCAGGAGGTCATTGATAAACTCGTGGCAGACTGGATTTGCCCGCAGGCCAGACTTTGAGCACCTCTGCGCTATCTGATTCAACTTTTTAGTCACATAAGATGACTTTTCCCCACTGTCGTAATAACAGTTCACAGACATCACACAGAAACTCAAAAATTCGCCCGTGTTGGTGGTAAGAGGGCTTCACTGTGCAAAGGACCAGTGAGGTTTTCTGTTGGTAAAAGCTTGACAGCAGGAAACAGGAGTTTAGCTGTCAGCTCTGGCAGCGCTTCCTGTACAAAACCCCAAGACCAGCTGAGTCTTTTTACCCAAAAGACACTGGGAAAACGTGAAGCCTCTCTGTACAGCACTGAAGCACGCAGACCTCATGCATGTTGGATGCTCATAGACGCACGTTTCACAGCGAGCCTTCACCAAAAGGAAACTTCAATGTGATTATATTACAGCCAATCAGAGCACGCTCGATACTTTGAACTTGTAGCCTCGCCATTCAAGTATGTTCTATGTGCTCTATGTGTCTTTAGATCGACTTTGTATGTAATCTCCTTGCATAAATAACTGAATACATCATTTCCTTCTGTGTTTAACTGTAGAAAAAGCATCAAGGTGAATGGCTGCCATCATTTCCTCCCAATTGTATTATTCCTAACTTGCATGACTTTTTCTTTTGGGGAACGCTGATGTTTTGAAAGCTGTCTAAACCGTTTTTATCAAATCAAAACGCCGGACACCACTGACTTATTGGGTGCACATGCATACAGATACACACTGAAAAGAAACAAAGCGTTTTTGGTTAAGGTTTAAAATAAGGGAACATTAGTTAACAATACAGCCTTTGTTAATGTTCATTTTTAGCAGTTACTAATGCATTGTTAAAATCTTAATTTTTGTTTGTTAACATTGGTTCATGAACAACAAACTAACATTAACAAAGAGTGTAATAAATTGTTCGCTCATTGTTAACAAAAGACAAATTACTGTAATGTATTACTGCTTTTTTTTTATAAAGTTTGAGTGAATGACATCAAATTAATTCTAGCAAATATTTAATTAAAATTACAATTTAATATTCAAACTAATGTTAATAATTTTAATAATTTTATAAATGAAATTATATATATATATATATATATATATATATATATATATATATATATTTAAAATATAAATTATATTTAAAATATTTATAAATATATATATAAAACTAAAATTACTAGATTAATAAATTATTAAAAATAATAATTAAAAATAAAATCTTCATAAGTGCTCCTATTCTCTAATTTTGTTATCTTATAAGAGAGTTTACTAGCTTTTGGAAATTCTGTCAAGTCACACATATGAGGCTAAACTACACAGACTACTCTGAAACGAGGACTTCTGACAATGTACGAATACATTTGATGTACGACGAGGAGAAAAGAAAGAAAGATAAATGCGAGGAAGGGGTAAAAGGAGGGTAGACTGTGGAATATATAAGTTGGCTGATTCATGTTGTTGTTTCATTAAGGTCAACCCTTGAGTTACTAGCTGCTCAAACCCCAAACATGACAACTGACCCATATGGAAAGCCCTTCAGGACTGTTCTGGGCCACTTGTGTGAAGCAAAAAGACTGACAGCTATTTTTAAGAGCAGCCGTACGTTATCATCCCATCTTCCCTGTGGCCTGCTGCCATCTCAGATCATTTTTGTTTATGATGGTCTTAACAAACGACTTTTGTCAAAGCGAAAAAAAGAAGGAATTGCTCCGATGCACAAAAAGAGAAAACTGACAGCTGAAAAGCCTCTGTTTTTCCATCAGAATTCATGTGTTTGTGTTATCCCGACTACACACACACACACACACACACACACTGCAGTATCTTTGTTCTCCTCCGGCTCTTCATCATCAAGCGTCTGCGTCATCGCTGACCATGAAGTTGAGACAGCGCTGCTTCTCCACGCTAAGCCGCCAATATAAATCCCTCAGAGCGGGGACGGCACGAAAGCCGGCTAACGCGGCAGAGCAGGCCTCACTGCCGAGGGACCAGCATAAAACGTGTGTGTCATCTAGAGGATGAACGTAAGGAAAAGAGTGTATATAATTCTGCCTGTGTTGCGTAATTAACCCTGAAAGCACAATGGAGACAGACGTGGTGGAAGTCGACATTTATTGACAGTTTCGGGGTTGCCAGCGGTTTAGTTTAAGTCTCAAATGGCATGCCCACAGACCGTCTGCTCCAGATCACACTCAAAAATATCAAAGGCTGGCTGTAATCGCCAACTCCAAAAGGAGACGCAAAGTTTCTGTCAGCCGGCTGGCGAGCAAAGCCGAGCTCAAAAGTTTCCGGGCTCCTATAGGAATAACTTGTCACTGGTTTTGCCAAAGTTTGAGAGGTTCGTGGTTTCAAAGTTTTAAAAGAAACTTTTGCAAGAAAACAAAGTTCTGCTTTTGGGTTTTATACAAATCATGGGTAGTAATTTTACATATACACAAATATATATACATACACGCACACACACGCGCACGCACACAGACACACACACACACACACACACACACACACAGATATATTCACATATGTATACATTTTTATATATATATATATATATATATATATATATATATATATATATATATATATATATAAAAAAACATGTATACACACGCATATAGATAATATAATACTTCTATTATATATATTTCTTCTACTATTACATTACACTATATTGAATTTTACTTGCATGTACACACACCTTATACACACACACACACACACACACACACACACATAGTATGATTATGTATATATGAATATATAAATAACTAACAGCATTAAAAAAAAAAAAAAAAAAAAAAATTATATATATATATATATATATATATATATATATATATATATATATATATATATATATATATATATATATATATATTTAGTATTCCTGATGGTCTCAGCAAGACTTTTACTCAACAAACAACCAACATATATATGTGTGTGTATGTTTTTGTGCCTGAAAACACAGAAGTGTTTTGTGTACAAATCATATCTCTAAGAGAAACACTTCGAAATCAATTCCACTCAGAGAAAGCGTCTCGCTGGACAAATTATGGATAAAGACACTCAATTTTATCATGACATTTCAACTCCTTTGGAATATATTACACTTCTACGAATTCTTCTGAAGTGCTCCAGTGTGTGTGAGTGTGTTTGTGGACTTACGCTGGCCCCACTGTCCACTGTTAGGGTTCAGGTAATTCGGGTACAACCCTTGAGGTTTGTCCAGTCGATTCAGCACTTTTCTGATGTTCATTACCTGCAACGGCAGAGCACGCATCTCTTATATCATCACGTCAAATTATTAAGCCATAGCTAAGCTCATCCAATACAGTACGCCATTGAAAATGCAGTAAACAGCCTTTTTGATGTCTTCCTACGGGAGACAGGACTCATAAATCTACAGACTAGGTCACTTTCACAGTTTGTACAGGCTCATTCAGAGCTTGTAATGGTGTCATTTGTCTGTGTCTATATTGCAGGTCAGGTCAGCGGATTCATTCGGAGAGAATCAGATCTGAGAATTGCAGCGAGACGAGCATCAATATAGAGGTCACACTGGGCGACTGTCGGTCAGCTCGTCTTAACAGTTCACGACCGCCGCTCCAAGTTCACATTTAGTTCAGCGTGGTGTTTAATGCACTGCAGAGGCGTAACGCCTGAACTGTTGCTCACCTTCTCTGCGAAAACTGGTCTCCTGGAAAGCTCGCTCAGATGCATGAACTCCAAATGCAGCGTCCCGTATTCGGCGAGAATACTGCTTCCGCCTGACGCCCATGGCCAGTTTCTGCCAATCCCACTGCACGGGGAAGAGGAAAGAAGAGAGAGAGAGAGAGAGTGACTTTTCATTTTACTAACTCTCATGAGATGTGTGTGCATACAGTTGCTGTGTTGCTCTGTAAACCTTCAAACTGTCAAAATCGGCCATTTTGAACCAGAATCTCACTTAATTTGACGCGTTTCAGAATGAAACAGAATATTTACGGAGATGTAAGGCAGGACTTGATTTCACCCAACAAACCTGACCGGATTCAGGGCTTTGATGTTACTGGTGAGAACTTCAGTTCACTTAAGCCAATAAGATTTATAGATAGAAATATACATTTATATTTATACACAAGGTTTAGGGTAGGAATATATAGAAGTTCGACAGAAGAACACAATAATTTGAAGTAACAAAAAGATTCCAATTTAAAATAAATGCTAGTCTTTTTACGTTTTTTCCCCATTCATTTAAAGAATCCTGAATAAGTTTTTAACACTGATAATAATCATAACATTATTCTCGAACAGCAAATCAGCACATTAGAATAATTTCTGAATGATCATGTAATACTAAAGATACAACAGCTAGGATTTTAAATACACGGAGGCAAATATGACATGATATGGCAAATATGGCAAATATGACCGCCTGACATGAAGCGGAGGCTAGTTGCATTTAAAATCCTGTAATGCACGGCTAGCCGTTGATTATCCCGCTTATTCCATAGTTATTTGCCAAGTTATAGACAAGTTCAAACCAGCAGCTCTTTGCAAGCGCAATATTTGACCGAAAGGGTAAAAATTACGGTTATTTTCGTCAGTTACGGTTCATTAGCGCTAACATTCCGTCCACTGCATATCAGACACAGAGATGAAACGGTGCGGTAAGGTCGCGTTTATTTGAATGAATTATACCGTTTATTTGAATTAATTCTCGATTTGTGCGTTACCTGCGTCTGTGCGTCTCTCTACAAACAATCAAGCTGTGTTTAGTTACTTCAAAAATAGCGAGTTCACCACCTCGTGGCTGAGAAATATACAAAAAAAAAAAACCACATCATTAATAACACATCTAACATGGTTGCCAAGTTGATTTCATGGCCTTATTTTACAGAGCAGCCGCGTTTTCCTCCTGCGATTAGAGTCTCCTTTATTGACTTTCACTGGCACGGGTCCAGCTAAAAGCCGACAACTTAACTCCGTCCGGCCTGGAAATGGAAGCCACCAGTAAGCCACGTCTCCTGACCAGCTGTTACTACCTCGACAGCAGATCCGCTCAGCGCACGCCTCGGCGTCTGCACCAATTACCAAGATAAATTACTGCCAGGTAATGACGAGTAATCGCAGCTTTAAAACAACGCCATTCTCCACTTTATTTTTAAAGCCTAATTCTACAAAACGAAGCGTGTGAGATATTCGTGTCATTAAGACAGCAAATTGCACCCAATAGCTCTGGCCGGAAGGAACGGTTTCGTTTGGAGGCGTTTTATGTGGATGTTCTTCTATGCGTGATGCAACTGGAAGTCCATGCACGTCTGTATAGTTAATGAACAATGGCTTTGACTCCAAGAGGATATTTTCTAGCCTCTGGTAGCGAATTCTCAATAACCAAAAAATGAGGTAAAGGCCTCATATTTCAGGCCACAGCAGGAAATGCGTGCAAACACCTCTGGAGTGTTGCTAGCAATGTCATCATTTTTTACGCGGCGCTGATCCGCCTCTGGCACTACAGACCTCTCCGCATTACACACGCTGCAGGGCTTTACAAAGCAAGTATTTGTGTGTGGAAATTGCTGTGTGCGAAAGCGAAAATGCATACAGTGACATCTGACACCTGACCAAAAACGTGCTAACATATAATGCTAACGGAATATAAACACCTTGCATTCTAATTGCACCGCGAACGGCTGCTTTTATTCAAGTCAACAAAGCACCCAAAAAGCAATGGTTTAGGGATTTCCTTCGCGTCTACACTTTAGCCTGACTTTAATTATATCATATAGACTACAGAGATTTGGGCGTAACGCTTAAAGCGCACCTATTATGGATTTAAAAAAAAAAAAAAAAAAGACCTTTAATGCATTGTGTAATAAGCGAATGAAAACATCATTTAAAAAGTTGAAATCTGAAAGCGCACCGTGTGTGAAGTCCTTGTCTCTCAAAAGAAACCAGTCCCGAGTCGTTTCATGTTGACTGTCAAATTGAAACTTTAGCATATTGCTGCCTGCTTGACGATCTTTCGTATTGGTTCTGAACGAAAACGCAAATTCATTCTTTGCCACCAAGTGCCACTTTTGAAGCTTTAAAAGCTCACAAATACTGCTTTAAATGAAACTGACCGGAGGGGTCAATCACCAGAGGGGTTTGGAAAAATGAATCATTTAACAAATCTTTGGGAGTCTGTGAACGAATAAGGTCAAAATAAATGCATAATATAAGAAAGTGAAAGTGTTTTTTGACCTTGCATGCAATATTATATTTTAATATAATATTTTAAAAGTTGTTTTCCCAAGTTCTCTAATACTTGCATAAAAGTGTCTAAAAAAGGTTGTTCTAAAGTTATCAATATATTTTTCTTGATGAAATGTTCCTCAAAAAAAAAGTTACTTCTTGAAAGTGTCTGCATGCGCAATTGTTGCTGTGCTACTTCAGTTTTCAGCATTTGCTTGTGCGCATGTATTGTCACACATTATTATTGCTGTCTCCAAAAAAACTAAATAAATAATAATAATAATAATAATAATACAACTGAGCCCCTATGGGCACGAGCGCTCCCAAGCAAATGTTAGTGTAGAGCCCCGAGCTGTGCCAAACCAATTTGTTTTTCATTACACAGATGATTAAAGCATGTAAAACAAATTTAGGAAAACTAAGGAAAAGAGATGTGAGGCAAATAACAAAAAAACAAAAACAAAGGCTCTTTCTTGAGATTCACACATACAGAATTATTTGTTCTCATGAAATTACATATGTAGTTATGGTAATTTCCATTAAAGGAAATGACATAACAGTAGTGACATATTACTGAATATGGCGTTGTTTTAATTTAATCTCAGTCCTAATGACTTACTAACGATTAGTAACAAATGCTAATGACTTAAAGCCTATTATTCAGTATGTCCTTTTTTGTTAAAACTCAAGGATCCAGCTGCACCTCTAGAAGAACCGTCACACTTTATCATTGTTTATTTGCAAATGGCCCCTCCCCTTCGACGAAAGGGAGGGTCGGACAAGTAGAGCTCATTAGCATATAAAGAGACGTGAACTAAAACGACACTCTGTGAACGGAGCTGTCGTTGACGAGGTAAAAACGGCGTTGATTTACACAACCACAGGAATTTTAGCCAAAGTGTGTCGAAACCTGTGGAAATCGCTCACCCAATGTCCCTTTTAAAGCAAGCGATTGTCCATGCGCTTCATTGGCTTAGATGTTTAAACTTTTGGTGTAATAATTTTGGTCTAAAAATAAATTGAAAGCAACTCGCAATTCTCACACGCACAAAAAAAGTTGGTATTTGTGGATTGGGGGGACTTTCCGTAGGCATAATGGTTTTTATACTGTGCAAACCGTGTGAGCTCTTGCCCTACACCAATCCCTACCCCTTACAGGAAGCTTTGTGCACTTTTAGATTTTCACAAAAACACTATTTAGTATGTTTAAGCCTTTTGAATTACGGGGTCATAGGCAGAGTCCTCATGAACCACCCTCAAATGGTCACGGCCATGTCATTAAACAAATTTGTGTCCGCAAAACCACTACACGCGATTTTTGTATTATTTTGGAGTCCTAAAAGCTTCCTCTTTCTCTGCTGTCTTTCTATGCAGACCTACGTCCCTCGCAGTAGGCCACTTAATAATGAGCAGTAAGGGATACATAACAAATTATCTGCCAGAGCTCTGAGAAAATACCATTAGCCTGAATAATTAACTAGCGCTGGAGTGAAATACGAACTCCACCAAATGAACCGAAGCTCATGTATCCTCAGGCTGCTACAGAACTTAGCCTTTATGTTTGACACCAGACCAGAGTCTCACAATGATATTCTCTCCATCTACAACCTAACATTTCATTAATGTAGGCCAGGGGCCACATACTGTACGTATGCTATACATTACAGAGATCTATAAAGCTGTCGTACCCCACAAAACTGATATTGATCCTACAGAATGAAATGATATGCGTTTGTATTTAACTTTCATTAACGTCTGCAGACGATAAAAGCTGCAGAGTCGTATCGGTAACGGTTAAGACCGCTCCGGCAATAAGCAACAGCAAAATGCCTCCGAAATTAGGCTAATCGCATCACACACGTATTCCTAACAGCCCAAGTCTTCTGAATTGATTACCCAGCTAGAGTTTAAGCACCCGGGGCACGGAGGCGACTCGGCCGTTTGTCATAATAAAACGGAGATTAGCAAAAAAACGCTTATACCATTCTTTACTCCACGACATCTGCTTAATGTAAAGCTCAATTAAACCGTAGAACAATTTTCCGTCATTTTGTTCGATTTTATTTCATCTGGGGCAAGAGGAAAGTCCTAAAAATGGATCAAACGGAGCTGTGGCTCTCAGAGGCGGGAGAAGGGAGTAATGCCTCATTATTATCCGACCTCTCGCCTTGGCACGACCAGGAGAAACTTCCTCATCAATCCACATCAAAAGTGTCCATCAGGCGTAAATAAGCCTGTTATGCAACCCCTACATATACCCGTAATAGATGAGTAACTGGAATAAATGCGAACAATTGTAAAACACCATTTAGAGGACATCAATTACCTAAAGAGGAAAATTATGGCTGAAAAGCACACAGCATGTGGCCCATTCGAAACGTCGCTATGAAGCTTACGTTCCTAACCAACACTGAACATCTCAGCGAGGTGCAGCCGCCATGCGGTTACCGTCTTGCCTTTTATGAAACAAATACGTTATGTGAAAAGCGCATTCAGCCACCTCAATAGGAAATTAGCGTTGATTCACACTCCATAACTTTCTTGAGCGTTTCTTATTCAAGCTCGCACGCTTATGCCATTGGTGTGACTCACCGCGCCATGTATAAATACACACGCGACGTCACAGAGAACTGGATTTGTATTTGGTTGCTATGTGGATGCGGGTGATTGACTACCAGTGGGAAAAACCGGAAGAACCCACCCGTATGCGTTTCATTAGGCGCCGGGCGAAAATGCAGAGTACCTCCCCATTAAGAACCTGTAATAGACTCTTTGCTTTAATCCCTTCACAATCTCTCTCTCTCAAAAAAAAACAAAAACCTGTGGATTCTGGATAGTAATGGAAAAACTGCTCTCGACAGGTGATTTGAAGTCCGACGGCGATTGCCTTGAAATTTATTGCTCAAGCAGGTGGATACAAGTGGCTCATTGATGTCTGAGGCAGAGAGATGAATTAAGAGATGAAGCTTCTCAAGAGTGTTTTATTGTGCTGACTAACAATAAGTGTGATAAACAAATGTATTCAACTCACTATTGACCTTAATTATCAACAAAGCTAGACCAGCTTTATGTTGCAAATGTCTTTGTTAGGAAAACACAACGATACTTGCATTCATAAATACCTTTAAAAGTAACATTTTAAAAGCTTTTTCAATTCTTGGAGTCTAGGGGAAGAATTCATGAAGCTCTTAAAGGGATTGTTGACCCAAAAATGAAAAATCTCACGTTAATTACACACCCTGATGTTGTTCTAAACCCGCAAGCAATTTATGACAGAATTTTCATTTTTGGGTGAACTTAACCATTAAAAAAAAAAAAAATCAAAATTGTCTATATATATATATATATATATATATATATATATATATATATATATATATATATATATATATATATATATATATAAACAATTTTTTTATAATAACTTTAATCCTTTGTGTGTGTATATATATATATATATATATATATATATATATATATATATATATATATATATATATATATATACACAATTTTTTTTTATAATAACTTTAATCCTGGCTATTCAACTTATCAATCTTTTGTTTTCCTCCAAACTGAAGTCACATTATTTCAAAAAGCATAAAGGGTGACGAACAGTTGAGAGAATAAATATTTAAATAATAAAAAAAGTAAATTAAATGCGTCAGATAATAACTTAAAGCTCTATTTAAAAATAGAACATGTAGAAACGTAATATGAAAATTCTACATTTGGTTTCACTTTATTTTGATGGTCCCTTTAAAACATTCTGTTGACTAGAAGTAACTTTCCACCTAAATATGTACCACCTCTATTAGTGTGTTGTAAAGTGGTAGGGTTAAGTTTAGAAATATTAAATTCCTGAATATGATATTTTATTTTGGGGACCAGTGAAAATGTTGGCAAGGCAAACAAAAAGCAAAAATACCCGTCCAAACGGGCAAACGCAAAAGAAAAAACCTTGCCATTATTGCTTGTTTCCCTGATTTTAACTCACTATATGCGACAGTATGAGCAACAGTTATTGTGGTTATTTTAAACTATATGTCTTTTAATAAACTTTCATGCACATTTTTTACCCAATTTGTACCATTCCACCTATTTGACATGAATACGGTACAGTATATTGACTGCGTTCAAGAACCGAAGTTAAAAGCACGGACTTAACCAGCTTGTATTAAAAGAGTTCGCTCTTCTCTTGACCACGCAGCACACAGGACTCTTTAGTTTGTTTGAAGCCAAGGAGGTTAAACAGAATTAAAGTGATGTCAGACAGGTAGCACGGCAAATTTGATTTGAGAATCCTTTATCTGCCTTTCAAGCTTTCACAAAAAAAAAAAAAAAAACCAGGATGGAGTGCAGAAGAGAGATAAGCTGTGGAAAAATGACCATGAAATGTGTTTCACTGAACAGAGGACACTGAAAAACTCTTCAGCAA
>NC_056718.1:23659286-23664286 GCF_018831695.1 Puntigrus tetrazona
GCTTTAGAGGGTTAATGTTCTGTAACTAACATTATAAAACAGACAGCTCAAACTCAATTTCTTACTGAATGATTTATGTTTGAAGCCACAATAAAACGGCTACACATCAAACACACATCTATTCAATATAAGACGCCCGTATTAATGTGGCAGCTGCGAACAGACTCACTGCATCTAACGTGATACAGTATAAACACAGAAAAATCTTTCGATCGCCACACGGTATACACGCGGGCCAATCCAATCCAATCCAAAGCTCCAGCCCTAATTAAACGCACCTGAAGCAGCTAATCAAGCTCTTACTAGGCATGTTAGAAACTTCCATGCAGCGTTTTCAGGCAAGTTGGAGCTATACTCAACCCGAGTTCGGATAGCCCTGGTCAAATCACTCAAAACTAGCGTTTATCTAACCACATGCTGTACGCACATACAAGTCTGCCTTGAAAGTCAGTATTTGATTATGAAGAAATAAACATTGATGCATACATTCGGATTATGTAAATCTGCTTTTCGGCTAATAATGTTGTAGATATTGTACAGTTTATCGCACAAACTGATTGTTTTGCTTCAATATATCATTAGGAACCACCGCTTTGGCCTTGAAGTCAACCTTGAATGCACGTTATTGTTAATTTAGTACTGACCTGAATTCAATATTCAAGATATTCACATAAAAGATGTTTACATGTAGTCCACAAGAGGACACTTGATTCTTAATACCACGTTGTTTAATGAATGATCCACAGCGGTGTTGTTTTTTTGTTTAGTGATAGTTGTTCGTGAGCCCCTTGTTTGTCTCGAACAGTTGAACTGCCTGCTGTTCATCAGAAAAATCCTTCAGCTCCCACAAATGATCTGGTTTTTAAGCATTTTGATTTTGCATGACCGTACGCTTTAGAGCTCCAACATTTCATACTGTGGACACCCCGAGAGACCCATACGCAACTATTACAAAGGGTCCAGGATCAAGAGCAAGGGGGTGAAAACTTTTGACCAAAATGAAGCTGCATACGTTATTACTCTGCTTAAATATCACGTTTTTTTTCCATTTAGTACTACTACAGAATATACTTGCTTCCCAGAAGACAAAAGGAGTTCAACTTAAAAAAAAACCAAAAAAAATCCAATATTTGGAATTTGGAGCACGAGACCTGGTTCAATTCTACATACAGCACCTTTAAATTAACAGCAAATGCATTTAACTGATGTTTCTCAGACCAAGCTTACACAACAGCAGCCTAAATAGCGACAAAGACAGAGCAGCGTTTAAAGCGCCATAGATTCGAGCTGCAGAAAATGGCTCCTGCAACAAAATCCCACCCAACTGTTTGTTCATTATCGTATCTCGGAGAGCCGGGCGCACAGGTGACAGAGAGCCGCTGCCGCTTTTGAGGATTCAGATACAGCGCTTGCGAGTTAATAAGACATGCAGTGGAGAGATCTGACCTGCTCGGCTGAAGAAAGCCTGGGGAGTTCATGCGGAAACGTGTTTGTTTGTGCGTCACTGACCTCTTTAGGTTGAGAAGAGCCCAGGGGATGCCGGTCGGGGTCTTGAAAGCAGGCAGCAGCTTCTCTCCTAGTTCAACAGCTTTTCTCCTGAACACCTGAAGTAAAAAGAAAGACCGACAGACGCACAGAGGTTAGTCTAAGCTCATCCACACACAGCGGCAGCAGAGCCGCGTGACCTCTGGCTGCCCCTGCCTTCCCATAAACTCGCCATATTTATTTTATCAGTCATATTTGCATGATACACAGAGTCGACTGACAGAAAGAGAGGCATTGATATTCTGCCGAGGGCAGGATCCGGGAGACGGCTGATAACAGCAGATAAGACGAGGGCACGCGGCCCGCTGTAAACCTGCTGCCTGCCTGTCATCTTCTGTCTGCTACCTGGCCCTTCATTCCACTCCTCTGACATTTCAAACCATCAGGGAGCCGCTACGAATCCCTCGACCAGCAAATATGCTGCATATCTGCTGGCTGCCGAGATGATATCGCACTGAGCCGAAGCAGACTAATCTGACTGTAGCTTTTATTTTTTATCCAGAAACAGATTTTTGGTTTAAGCGACACGTGAAGGGGCCATGTTCAAACGTGGCGTTTAATTACTTCTATAGAAATAAAAAAGTACGACTGGTTGCTGAAAGAAGTTAACGCTTTGATTCGGCATGGATGCATTAAGCCGATCAAAAGGAGCGAGGCATTCATGATGCTACCAAAAAAACATGAAAAATCTGTTTTGTGTACGTGCCGCTCTTTTGAAGTGTCTGTTCGTCACGCAAACATTAAGCAGCTCAACTTTTTTCAACATTGATAATAAAGCCGAATTATTCTAATTATTCTATTACTGAAAGATCACGCAAGACTAACGCGAAGCTGAATTTATCATCATCATCATCATTACTCCAAAGAAATACATTTTTAACAAATATTCATATAGAAATAAAAACGTTCATAATAGTACTTCGTACTGTATTGCTGTATTTATATAAAAATAAATAAGTCATTTTAAGCATAAGATGTCTTTCAAGATTTTTTTTTTGGAAAGTAAGTAAATTTCAATAAAGCCTTTCATAAAATGAAATAAACAGCAGTAATTAAGCATAAAAAGATAAAAATACTACTACTACTACTAATAGTATCAACGTAATTAAAATAAAATAAAAATCCACAAACATTAACTGAATTTATGAATTTATCTGAATTTATCATCATCATTACTCCAAAGAAATAAATGACATTTTAACATATATTCAAATAGAAAACTTTCATAATAGTACTTTATACTGCATTGCTGATAAAAATAAATATCTAAATTATTTTAAGCATAAGAGATGTCTTTCCAGAATTTTTTTTTTTCTGGATTTTTATTTTAATCTTTCCAGAATCATATATATATATATATATATATATATATATATAATATATATATAATATATATATAATATATAGATATATATAATATATATCTATATCTATATATATATATATATATATCTATATCTATCTATCTATATCTATCTATCTATCTATATATATATATATCTATATCTATATATATATATATATATATATATATATATATATATATATTTTTTTTTTTTTTTTTTTTTTTTTATGATTTTACTTTTTAATTTATGATTTTAGCTCTCTACAATACGTCCCAACAAACACTGAAAATACACAATATTTGTTGCGCTGGGTTGATCTCTTCTTCATCTTTGAAGGGTTACTCTGGTGAAGGAGGTGGAGAGCTCTGCATGCAGATCTGTTTCAGAGGACCAGATTTACTCATCCCTCTTGTAATTCATCCTGTGAGTCAGAGAGCCCACAAAGCAAGGGTCCCCCGAGCACGGCCAGATCGCCGCGTGAGAGCCTTTCTAAACACCAGCAGAAGCAGACGGCACGGGCACAAATCAATCTGCAAAATATACTGCACTGGCGTACAGCAGTAAAACAATAATCATCCTACAACTGGGATGAAATCACGGGAAACCAGAGACCGCTCTACGGCTCTAAAAGAGGACGTCAGTCATTCCGTATGCATTTCAAGGATGAGGTCAACACATGGAAGCCGTGGAGTTTTCCCCCAGCGCCTCGACGGCCTAGATGAAGTCTGCGCTCGCCCTTGCTCTTCAAACACAAGGTGAGCCGTTATCCCGTCCGTGTGAATTCACTTAACGGCTCGTCCGGTTGGTTGATGCCGGCGTTCGCCTCGTTGCACGTAGGCAGGTTTAAAAAGAACATTGGACTGTCATTCCGGATTACGATGACATGGGCACTAGCACAATCGGAGATTATGGAAGAGCCAATCACTCAAAGCGTGCCATCACTTTGATCAATGCCTGTAATAAAAGCCCCGCGCGTCAGAGTAAACAAAAGAAAACGGAGCGGCCCTGCTAGGCGTTTTCAAATAAAGTCATGACAATGTTCGATGCATCACAAACAGTCGGCCTTTAATATAAATGAGAACTGATGACCGCAGCACGTTTACGTGGTTGACTTTAATTTATCAGTGGAGTAGAAAGTTTCTGCTGTCTGATTAGGTTCATCTGACATGTGACAAAATGAAGCAGAAACATTGTGCTTGACTATACTTGCTTATACTAATATATACAAATAACTTAATGATAGAAGAAACCCCACAAAAAAATAGAAAAACAAAACAAAAAAACCCCTACATTTAAAGCATGACAACTTTGTACTGTTATTTTTGTATTATACTTTTTGTATTATACCTGTTTAAAATTTGTTTAGCTGAAGAAACAAAGCAACTAATGCTAATAGTAACTTAGCTTGCATTTGACGACTTTTTTTTTGACCAATTACAAAATTGAGCATAGTTAAGTTATTACCATGACAGGAAAAACTATAATTAAAATAATAATAATAACAATAATAATAATACTAACAACAATAATAACAACAACAAACAAAAATAATCACAGTAGAATTTTTATGTTACGCTATTATTTATATCTTATAATAATATATCTGCTTAATTTACTTTTTTATTTACTTGTTTAATATTTATCAAATTATTAATAATAATAATAATAATAATAATAATAATAATGTTTAGTAAATTATTAAATGCTAAACCGTTATTATTAAAAATTTCAATTATTAAAGTATGTTTATTATTAGCATAAATATTTATTACTAGCAATAATAATAATAATAATAATAAAAATCACAGTAGAATTGTCTATATGTTATGCAATTATTTATATGATTTAATAATATATCTGCTTAATTTACTTTTTATTTACTTGTTTAATATTTAGCAAATTAATAATAATAATAATAATAATAATAATAATAATAATTCTGTTTAGTAAATTATTAAATGCTAATAACTGCTATTATTAATGCCAATTAAAATCCATTATTATTATTATTAAAATGGTATTTTAATTATTATTTAAAATATGTTTATTATTAGCATAAATATTTATTACTAGCTATAATAATAATAATAATAATAATAATAATAATAA
>NC_056718.1:23669286-23701786 GCF_018831695.1 Puntigrus tetrazona
TGTTCTTGAAAACTTTATATGTCAAGGAATTCTGAAAAAAAACATTATACATTTTATATGCAAAATATTGAGCAGCCATTAATCTTTACAACGCTGATAATAAATGTTTCAAAGCGTCAAATCATTAAAATATTAATGTCTTCTCAAATAAATGCAGCCTTGGTGAGAATAAGATACTATAAAATAAAATGAATATCTTAGCCACCAAACTTTTGAAAGTTTACAGTAAATCACATATATCAAGCATTATCTGCTAGAGATATAGCACACAATTGAAACCGAGTGAAAGATAGCATCAGGTACTTCATTTGCTGACCTTCACCCAAAGGCTTTCACAAAAAGGCACACTTGGATCACTCTTACAAGACGATAAATCGTCTGGTCCGAAACCACCGAGATCAGATAGGAGACACTCGGCGACAAGAAGAAAGGAAGGAAAGCTTTACGCACACCTGTCAAAACTCTGTCAAAAGACACCAACGATAACGTTGTCTCTCTATTTCTCCTGTCTGGACGAGATAAATGTGCGCAAGAAGATACGCCTGAAACAGATAACTGGAGTTCTTGACACGGTTTGACCGGTTCTCTGTTTGACTGGCTCGAGAGAGCCATTTCTTTTTGAATCGTTTGTCGTTTCCTGCATGCGGCTATTGCGCAAACCTACAGAAATACGAGTGGGCCTTGTTTTACTTCACACTGCACAGACCATTAAACTCGAATGAAATAAGACTTGCTTTGCTGAGACTCAGAATCATCTGTGGAAAGGAACAAGCTTGTATACATCAGGGTTTCTGTTCATATTTCGCACGTACACCACTGTAATTTACACTATGCGGCTGAGCAAACCCTGCGCTATCAATAAATATCACGAGCCTGCACAGAGAATAAATACAACCGCACAAACAAACTCACAAATTGAAATGCTTTCCGATTTCTTGACATAATAGACTACGTTGCATTCGAAATGAAGTCGGGAGCCATGCTAAATCTGATGATGCGAGTTGGTGACCTTTTTGGAGAGGCAGGCAACGGACAGAAGAGACTCGGGCTCTAAACGAGAGCGGCGAAATAAAACCAGATGTCGAGCAGTAACTCTCGCAAGCGATTTTCAGCGGAGACTTTAACCTTTAAAGAACCAAAAGAACTGCCAAAAGAAACAAAGGGGACTGGAGCAGAGTGATGCCGGTGAAATATCACGCCATCTGATATCTGAACCATCTGACCCTCCACAGACAGCAAAGCAACTGAAATTTCCCAGCTCCAGAAACGTAGTAAATACATCGGTAAAACAGGATGTGACATCAGTGGCTTAACTTCAGTATTGAGAATCTAAGTGTAAAAATAACTTACTTTATTTTGGTAGGCACGCGCATGAACATAACAGACGTTGTTTACACAAGCTCAGATTTCATTAACGATATCTAAGGACCCGAGTCTTACAGGTTTGGAACGACATGAGAGTTTTAATTTTGGGGTGAACTAACCCTTTAAAATGTTCTTGTAAGGTGTGTGTTTTTTTGTATGTGTAGATATGCAACGACCTGAGATGAGAGACACTCTCAAATACATAAAAACATGAAACAAACAATAACAAACAATAGAGTAAGTCATTTCGCTACAAAACAACAGCGTGAAACTTTTCCACAGGATTTTCCCCATGGTTCGGTCCCACAGAGCCTGTCCAATTTGCAGCTTATTCTGGTTAAGAAAAGAAGACTCAATTTCTCCTAAGTGACATAAAAACCAAGCAGAGTTTTTTTTTACGAGGTGTTTAATAAAAAGTAAAGATGATACGAGGCATTAAAGGGAAAATCGTAACCAAAGGTTGGTGTCACGAAAAATGCTTTTGAAAGATATTAACACAAGGATGCATTAAACTGATCAATAGTGACAGTGAGAACATCTCTGATGTTACAAAAATATTGGGGAAAAAAATCTTTAATGCTCTTCTCAAATCATTAAAAATAAATAAATCAATGAACATTCACAGTAAAGGCTGCTGAAAATTCAACTGTCATCAGAGGAATGAATTATATTTGAAAACATTTTGAAACTCAGGCCATTAAACCTTCAGAAATCAATCCAACACATTGATTTGGTTCTGAAATAACATTTCTCATTATCAATGTCAAAAACAGTCACAAAATATCAAAAGAACAGCATTTACTTAAAATATGCAGTGTCTACCGCTATTATTGTGCCTTTACTGTAACTTTCAATAGATATATTGCATCCTTCGTCAATAAAAATATCAATACCTTTCAAAATGATTAAAGCTCCACTACAGCTTGACCATGCTTTTACACCGAACACATCCCGAAACAGAAACCTGAGCATTGACTCGATGGCTGGAGTGTCATTTATTTGCTCAGTTGACATGTCTAAAACTACAACAGTCAATGTACTGTTGCAAACAAAACAGCCTCACTCTGTTATTCAAACAATACATTTGCCAAAGAAAATAATGCAAATGCTGATAGGAAGAAGGGGCCTGGGATAAACAAAAGGTGACATTAAAATAAAAGAATTAAATAAGGGATCAAAAAACGCTGTCTAAAGTTAGCAGCCTGTGAAGGTGTCAAGACATCCTAGTGGTACCCGAGCTACAGAACCTGCCAACAAACCTATGAAGATCTGTTCTTAAACCTGATCAAGCTGTGATAATCCTCCCAAAACTTCCACCGATGTGTGACCCCTTTCGCATAAACCAATTTTCACCCCGTCAGGGTATCCCGTGGTGCGAAAAGTCGAGTGAGACGCAAGCACTGGGAGTTGCCTTCCGGCAAACAGAGGGAATGCAAAGTAAGGTGGAAAATTTTCCTGAAAAAAACACAAGGTTTGGGCTTCAAGTGCTTGTAACAAACAGATTGCAACAGTAATCATGCTTAACCTAAATACGGCATGGTGCATCTGAAAATACCACGGCCTATTAACGCTGGAGATTATGCTAGTGGATTCTAAATGGGCAGAGCTCGGTAATCCAATTATGTGAGTTCGGGACTAAATGGCCAGTGCTAAAGCAGCAGAAAACGCCTGGGTGGAGACCGAACGTGGAAGCTGAACATGTTTAGCACCTTCGTATGCGCTTAAAGGCCAAATTTTTGACGTAAATTGGAGGTTTTGTTATTGAGAGATGAAGAGTTGACACAGTGAGGCATGACAGTAATGGTCGGACACAGATGGCTGTTAAGACTTGCCTTGTTGAACATGTCTAGGAGGTGCTCTGACGAAACTCGAGAAACGCTTTTCAGTCGCCCTTGCCAAAACAAACACCCTGACATCAGTTCCAAGCCTAAAGGGGCAAATCTAAGCAGTGAATCATGACTAAAATTCGATAAGAGGCAGATAAAATCAATAAAGCGAGAGGACCGGATTCGGCATGTTCGAATTAGGGATTTGGCCGACTGCAAACGGTCCACTTCTCCGCCTCAATGAGCGCCGGCTCATGTCCAATCAGACACCTGCTGAGTGAGGAGAGACGGGCCAAATGCTCTGAATGCAAACCTCTTCACCTTGCAACCTCCTCAGATGGCCACCCGCAGAGCCGGACGGCAACAGGTTGGAAGAGTCCGAGAACAAAATGTCCTGAAAAACCAACAGCATGATGGAAAAGAATTCAATAAAAGCGGCAAGTGGCCACTTATTTCTGATTGCGTTTGTGTTGTTGGTTATACAGTGTGAAATTGGAGCTTAGTAAAGAGCTCGGCTGCGAGGGCTGAAATGAGTCCGATTCCTCCAAAGGTCTGTCTCAGCAGCTGGGCCTGACCTTAAACCCCAAAGCTGCCCGCTAGTAGAGCCGAAACACGGTAAAAATATCTCACATGGAGCACTGGAGAAAACAGAAGAGTAGAGAAAATAAGAAATGTCACCACCAGAAGCTACAACCGACTCAATAGGAATACTAGTCTAAGCCGGGCTGTTTCTCGCACGAAAACTGAAGGGGCCAGATGTGAGAGCAGATTTGCCAATGCAAATTTTGCCCTTATCAGCGTGAAGACTCAGAGGTCAAACGGCTTGATGGACAAGCCATTTGTGAAAAGGGTAAACGAAGGACTGTTATTTCATATAAACCGATTGGAATAATTAGAGCATCCAGATTGAAGCGGGCCTTCATTTCCCCTCACCGAAACTAGCTCCATTTGTCACGATAATGGATTTTTGGTTTTCAGGCACAGACAAACGCAACGTTCATGATGCTTCTTCGCAGTTATTTCGAGCGCTGCTGCGTTTTTCTTCCCCTAGTATCAATCAATAAAGTTTTCCTGTGATTACTGGGTAACATGAAGTGTTTTTTCCCCTGGGGCAAGCTCGCATTTAGCAGATTTTACATTAACTGCCTAATCAGCCCTGAATTGTATGCTTGTGATTTGAACATCAGAACAACAGGTCTTGTCTAAATTGAGATCTCAGCTGCGGAAGGTTCCCTAACGTGGCACTTTGTCTTTCAGCCTATGTCTGTCTTTTCATGGTTTTTAAAACGATATTTTACGCTCTCCTAAGTTTATATAGGTAAAAAGCATTCGTTTTTCATGAGTTCGCCTGCCCATCTAGTCCTGATGGTTAGTGGTAAATGAACTAGGCTTGATGTTCTTAAAATGGAGGCTCTGACCCAAGGTAACTACCTAGAAGAAAAACAAAAAAAACTGATATAGAGGAGGAGATGGAGGGATGCCAAAAGGAACTGACACTGGGACGGCGCAATAAAAGCTGCTTATATAGGCTCATAATGATTATTGACAGGACTGAATGAATCATAAAATGACTTAATACAGTAAAAACTGCAATTGTGAAATATTAGTCAAATACAGTTTATGTCAGCTGTAATTTAGTAAAAAAAATCTATTAGCTAATTATCAATACTATAAGATATTCTTATTAAAAGTTACAATTAACAACAGAGTCTATTTAATAATAAAAAAATACATAATAGATTTAATAGATTTAATTACATATTAAATTATTAAGCAACCCCTAACAGGTTAAGTAAATTACAAATTAATTTACAGGCCAATATAGTGCTTAATTTGCTGTGTGACACTATATATTTATATATTTGTTGTGTGAATGATACACACACACACACACACACACACATTTTATTGACTGGGTGATTATGGTATTTTGCTATTTATTATGTGTTATAACTAGTAGTTAAAAAGGAAGGGATAATCTCTGTGTTTTGAATTGAGGCATCTATACAGCGTCTTGCCACATCCAAAAGCTTCAAACTGACATTTATTGGTTGAATTCCCTGATAAAACTGACAGAATTTGAAAGTTTAAAAAATAGTTTCTTGTTAAATGCAAGAAAACTAAAAGTTGGTCTGGATCTAGAGCAAGAATGTCTTGTGATCTTTTATTCACACAACTGAAACTGTGCAGACTAAAAAAAAAACTTTCGAGAAGAATCAATATTGATTATAATATGCTGATTTGGTGCTCAAGAAAAAAAATATATATATATATATATTTGTACTTCACAGGCCAGGTGACAGTGAAGCCCAGGTGAACATTATGAAGTCATAATGAGCTAAATTCTCTAACACCAAAAGAGCTGTGGTGGTTTTTTTTTGTTACTTTTTAAATCTGTGGATGAAAATTTATGCCAAATGGCGTAACAAATCAATCTGCATACCTAAATAAATAAAAAATTCTAAATCTATGCTAATTAACAATGACAGGAAACCTAATTAGGAATTCCCATAGCTGACATACTGCAGCCTATAGAAACATGATGAGACTGCAATCTGATGAAGTCCAGGGAGGCCATTGAAGGCTCTTCTTCATCCTGTGTTCTGCAGCTCGTCTCTCAGTGCTGATAGCCCTGCATATGTACCAGAGACGGATAGAAACACAAAGCCTGAGAGCAGCTTCCTCCTGAGACCTCTGCGCGTTCTTTCTTCTCTTGCTTTCTTCTCTCTTTCTGCCAGGTCTCTTCTGAACTGCATAATTCATAAAAAATAGACCATTCTTGTCGAATAGTTACGAGTCTAATATGTTTTCACAGCACTCTGTATGTTGAAAGAACCGTCATATTTTTTATGTATGGCTGCCGTTTTACATTTCTGAAACGTGAAAACACCGAGCTGAATTTGAAGGAAGTAACTCAAGGGATGGGAGATAAATTGGCCTTGCTTTTAATAGTAGGAAAAGCTGGTCCACTGGGAACAAGAAGGCCATGAGAGAAGGGGGAGCTGTGAGTCATCCGTGCAAACGTACAAAAAATAAAAATAAATTTAATTGGCTGGGTCTGCTAAAGCACATCAGCATCTGCTATAACACTGATTAACTGCTCAACCAAGCTCACAACATTAACAACACAAACAGGCCATTATGTGGGTGAAACACTCCAACGTACCTGGTCATTACCTGATTAAACCTCAAGTCTCAAGTGGTGCTCCGTTCTCCTCAGAATTCACACTCTTCTGCCACAATTACAAATCAACATACACACGCTGATGCCATCTGACGGGATATGAAGGAAGCAGGAAGCGCAGCACTAAAGATATAAGCAGTGCTGACACAACAGAGAAAGCTGTGACAAACGGACAGGAAGCTGTGAGGGCTATTATGGAGGTGTGGAAAGAGTTGGGTGAGTCTAAGTCACGAGGAACCGTGGGGGAACTGGATTTACACAAATAAAAATCAAATAGAAAAATAAGTCAATAAAACACAAAACGTTTCGCATCAATAAACATCAGAAGTACTGCAGAGGAAAATGTTACGAAAAATAGCTGAATAAAATGGAATAAAATAATTCAGAAAATGTATTTATAAAACTGTTGTTCAATGACTTGCCTAACTAACCTAACTTGCCTAATTAACCTAATTAATCCTCTAAGCCTTTCAAATTACGCAGTAAGCTGGGGATTAGTATCTTTCAAAACAACTAGTAAAATAATACGTACTGTCTTCATGGCAAAGACAAAGAAATGTGGTTAGATTTGATAAAAAGAACTGTTGATGCTCACAAAAGGAGAAGTATTTACACATTTATCAAAGCATTTCCAAGTATCAAGAACGGAGATGAGAAGTTAGCCGCACTGTGGAGAGCAGAGGCAGAAAGTGGAAGATTACAAAATATTTGTAAAGAAAACTACTGTTGATAAAAGACCCAAGAACATATGTTTCGAAGGAGAAGGAGCAGCAGAAGAAGGAGCAGAAGGAGCAGAAGAAGAAGAAGGAGCAGAAGAAGAAGAAGAAGAAGAAGAAGAAGAAGAATGAGCAGAAGAAGGAGCAGAAGGAGCAGAAGAAGAGGCAGGAGCAGAAGAAGAAGCAGGAGCAGAAGAAAATCTATGTGGCACAACGAAGACCATAGTCCATGCCAGGAGACCAACAAATATGGAGGAACTTCAGAGATTTGCTAAGGAGGGATGCCTGAAACTGGTTGAGAACTACAACAAAACCAAAGGCTGTTATCAAGCAAAATGCAAACACAATTGATTATTAACATTAAGAGGGCTAATCATTTTGACATGGGGAAACCAAATAAAAAAAATAGTAGGCTTACTAATAATAATTTGTATTATTAATTCAATAATTATGAATAATAAATATGAATATAGAATACATATTCATGTAATAAAATAATTAAAATGGTCCATTTAATATCATAAGAAAGCTAGTATCTAATATATAATCAGTATCTAATGTAAGTTTGTTCATCGTAAAATAATACAAATGTAAACTAAAATAAACACTATGTAATAGAATAGAATACAATATATCATCAACATAATAACATTTGTAAATCGCTTCCACCCGAGCTAATTCTTGCCATGCTGGAGGATGCAGGACAAAATGTTTTGACAGCAGTCCCTGACTAGAAAAAAAGGTTTGTGAATCTCAACACAACACTTGCGCAAGCGTTTACATCGTTTCTCCTCCATGTCAATCAAATCTAGGTGCAAGTCGGGTGCATGTACGGCTTCCAGAAAGTACAAAGAACACTTGAGACAAGTATTTTACTTTAAACTAATGTCTTATTCCATCTGGATGTACTAAAAAGAAAAGCGTTGCACGGCGCGGCGGCGAGAGACCTAGCGGAGATACGGCTGAGACGGAAGTGCTGAAACCCAGAGATAAATAAGTGACAGCTGGAGCTTTTTGCACTTCTGCATCTAATGTACCCTGTCAAAAGCGGCCAGCGGAAAGATGGATCGAGATCACAGACCTGAATACCTGCACTTATCGCCACTTATCACCTGCGCTCTCGTTTCTGAGGTTAATGCGAGAGGCAATTCCGGGGGCCGCGTGCCGCCATCTGAAGTATTTCGCGAGCTCGGAAGTTTGAAGCGAACGGCTTTCGGAGATTTTCCCGCTGTGTTTGTTCCCAGCCTAAAACATGCAGAGTAACCCGTGCGGCGGTTTACGCCGGCTGAGCGCGGCTGGAAGCTGGGAATAAAGTAAACTCGATGTTTTGTAAGCCAACGTGAGGCCCAGCGTGGTAGAGCCCCATATTGTAAGAAGGAAATTGCTTGTCATGCTCTATCAGAGGAGGGAAGATCTCTTGCTAATAGCAGGTGCGCCGAACGTCTGGGGTATTTGCGGGAATGAGCGGAAAACAACTCATTTACCTCAGAGCAAGAGAAAAATTATGCGTTTGTGGCTAAGTAATGCTGCTTTTAACGCGAAGCTCTCTAAAGCTGCGGTCAAATGGTTGCGGCGGCTGAGCGCAGCTGGCAGCAGACGTGGTGTTAATCGCCATATGACTTCCATCACGGTACAAAAACGGTAGCGAGAACAATCCGAAAAGCGAGAAACGGGCAAATTAGTGTAATTGAAAACGGCGCATTAAAAACTCATAGCGAGCTCTTTGTTGTTCGGTAGGAATGGCGTTTGCATTATGCGAACGGCACACAATAGCCGTGTCACTCAGCGCAGCATGCCGGCATTAAAGATGCATGCGACGGTTTCGGTATTGTTTAGCGAACGACAAAAGAATGCCGTGTGTATTTACAGTAAAGACGTCTCCTGACAGAAACAAATGACTGTGGACCGAGTGAGGATGATTAATTTGCTCTGCCTACTGTAAACAAGTCAAATGCATTTTTAATCATTCCAGAAAAATCACGGTAATAACCAGCCGTCGGCCCACGGACTGCTAATGAGCTGCGATACGTTTGAGTCTTCCAGACACAACACCGAGGAATACCCGCGTTTCCCGGCCCAGAACGCTCTCGAAAGAATATATGGAGACGACTGCTGAAAAACTGAGATCGAAGGAAGGTCTGGGCAGCAGTTATGATGAAACAGATGTTATGATCATTAGCACTGACGGCATCATTTATCCTGCTCTGCCCTGCCTGCGGAGCTCGAGCGAATGCTTCACAGTTCATGTAATTATGTTGCTTAAGCGGCTTTTATCAGATTGCCATTGTTTGGGATTTGCTGGGCAACTAAAACGAGGTAGTAGGATTTAGTCACATGGTTTTAGTGTAAACACGCCCCCAATAAAAGCACCTACGCTTGTTTGTATGTGTGTGTGTGTGTGTTAGGGCTCCAGACTGCGGCCGTTTGTCCCGCATTAGTGCTACTAAAACGTGTTAAATGTTTCACTGGTGCACCAAACCCACGAGAGTGTGATACATTCAGCATACATACAAAACATATATACACACACACACACAAACATATGTATGTATACATACACACACACATATACATACATATGTGTTATGTGTGTGTGTGTACACACATGCATACATATATACACACACATACATATATATATATACATATATATACATATATATACATATACATATATATATATACATATACATATATATATATATATACACATATATATATATATATATATATATATATATATATATATATATATATATATATATATATATATATATATATATATATATATATATATATATATATATATATATATATATATATATATATATATATATATATATATATATATATATATATATGTGTGTGTGTGTGTGTGTGTGTGTGTGTATGTATATATATATATACACACACACACACACACACACACACACACACACACACACACACACACACACACATATATATATATACACACACACACACACACATATATATATATACACACACACACACACACACACACACACACACACACACACACACATGTATACACGTATACATATACATATACATACATACATACATACATACACACATACACACATACACACATACACACATACACACACACACACAAACATACATATACAAAAATGTCATCCATGTCAAAACACATAAGCTATAATACAGCTGAACTGAAATTAAGTATTTGTGCAGCCATTGATCTCTGTCAAGATACAGAAAAATCTACACAGCATATGGGACTTGCCAGGGGTTATGTAAAATGAATTATAGAGCAGGAATAAAAAAACGAAAAAAGATGAAAATCGATATGTGATCCATTAAGGAGTTAAGTGCTGTGTTCTGACAGGTGGCTCTGTCCCAGGCTGCTCACATCAATGATGGAAAACCGTCCGGGCGTAAATAATGTAGGAATAAATCAGCCAGAGATTAATCCTCTCATCGTTCAGGAGAGGAAACCCAGCCCTGGACTAAATCACAGCAAACAACATCAGCTTCTGAAGCCGTCTACGAACGTGTCTGCTTTGCCTGTGCTAAAAAGCATGTGCGTTATTTGCATGAAGGCTGTCTCTCAAGATGATGAAAGATTCATCAAAGGGCCCGGTCCTGCTTTGAGTGCTAGCCAAGGCACCGGAGCCCTCGGCAGCTAGAGAAGAATCGCACCGCTTTTCAATTTTAGCAGCACCTCAAAACATCCAGACGCTTTATGTCATATGCATGCGTATATGCAAAAGGGGTAATGAGAAGTGGCCACGGTGCCAGGCAGGAGCAGAAACCTCCCGAGAAAACCTAAACATAGTCTCCTCCATGCAGATGACGTAGCCAGCGATGATTTAGTCACGCGGCGTTAGAGGAATCCTATAATAGGTTTGGTCTCCGAAAGATTACATTTACCAAAGCCCGGTAAGAATTTGAAGCCAGACACATTTACCAAGATCTCTCGCTGCGGTTTAACAATGCGAGCGGCTACCTGAAGGCTATCTCCTGTAATCAACATTTCTCAGTTCAGGGCACACATTATTATGAAGGTAGGCAGGAGGGCGTCTCATTATCCTGAGTGTGTGAGATTACTACACTGAAGGACTTTCATCAGCGCTGTGCTCGAGTCCTGGACTCTGCTGCCCACTTTGTATTCAACCGTGTCGTGCCTCCCCCGTCAATACACGGTGATGAAACGAGCTGGCGTCTTGCTGAGAGAACAATAATGTAGTGTTCAAAGATTTATATCGCTGTTAGACTATTCTCGACGAGGGAGATAGCGGAGACCTCCGCTGTTATCTGAAACGATGTTTGACAAGCAACCATTCACTTCAACAGACGAGAGTTTCGTTTCGTCACACACCCATCTTGCGTAAGCCGTCATACAGAATCTCGGTGTGGGATGACATATAGAGGACATCGGGTTTCATTAAAAGCTTTGTATTGGGCAGGGCGGTAAGATGCTATAACGTGTCACCTGTAGAGAACGTGCTATAGGGTTTGTGAGGTGTAAGATTTCAATAGGATGCATGCTTTACGTAAGAGCGTTAGTGACATCCATTTGTTCTAAATGATTTTATCTTGTAGGTAAAGTCCCAAAAAAATGGAAAAATAGATATAGATATATATAGATAAAAAAAAAAAAAAAAAAAAAAAATTCTCTATATATATATATATATATATATATATATATATATATATATATATATATATATATATATATATATATATATATATATATATATATATATATATATATATATATATATATATATATATATATATATATATATATATATATATACATATATATATATATATATATATATATATATACATATATATATATACATATACATATATATATATATACATATATATATATATATATATATATATATATATATATATACATATACATATATATATATATATATATATACATATACATATATATACATATACATATATATATATATACATATACATACATACATATATATATATATATATATATATATATATATATATATATATATATATATACATACATATACATATATATATATATATATATATATATATATATATATATATATATATATACATATATATATATATATACACATATATATATATATATATATATATATATATATATATATATATAAATACATACACACACACACACAGCACTTGTAAATACAAATGTAATGAAATTTGAAAAATGTAATTAAATTTACAATAATTTAAACTAGCGCGTTTTTAATAGTTAAGCAAAACAACCATATTGTTATCCATGCACTGCACAGTACTGAAACAACTGCCAGAAATATTGGCACTAAAAAGGCAGAAAAATCCTAAAACCAGTAGATTTTTACAAAACCAGAACAAAAAAAAAAAACAGATAAATGCATGCACTATTCAAGTTTGATGGTTAAATATATTATAATCGTTATTGTATTATTTATATTAATCTGTTAAAATCTCTCCCCCTCAGAATACTGGTGAATAGAAAAGAAGAGCATCAGAACAGAAAAGAAATCTTTACTGTCATTTTTGATCAAATGAATGCATCATTGCTGAATAAAAAAAAAAAAGAAATCTCTTACTGATATATTCTCCTATTTAAGACCATTAATAAGTCATGGAATACAAGAACAACTGTTTAACGTCGTTCAAGCTCAAGCTCGTTGAGTCATTCCTGCAGGAAAAATAACACGTTTCCCATAGGAACTCATCTTTCTTCCGAGGCACTGCTGTAGCTATTCTGTGCTACTAGGAGGACGAAGAGTCACCGTGGAGATGAGAGATGTCTGTTCTGCTGAAGGGTCTGCCTTGCAATCAACACAACTGGCCCGATGAAGCTCACACGGTGATCCGTTCCCTCTCCGGACAATGCTCTGTTCTGCACCGCACAAATGAAAGCTTACACCATCACCGAGAGCACATTTGCTGCGGGACGCAACGAGAGAGCCTAGAGCATCGGCGGAAAATGCCACTCTTTTGATTTGAATCAGATCCTCAACGTTCTGCCAGATGGCTGCTGGGGAAAATCTAATTTACAGGAGGGGAGATCGGAAATATGAGCAAAGTTCTGCATTAGCCTGATTCAATGAAGCCTTGGAAATGGCTTTGTGTGTGCGCTTCAGGTCACGCTTGAGAGTCCAACATCTTTTTTTGGTTTTCGAAAAGGCTTTCAATTTAGCAGAGTGGGCACAGAGCTTCCTGGATGTGCCGGGATCTCAAAACGAGCTCTAAGTGGGATGGCGTGTGTGTGCGTGTGTTTGTTTGACTTGGCTCAACGTCCGGGCAAACAGCCGGACCACCGGGACAAGACAGACCTGAGGCCCCTGTGGCTCTCCTGAGAGCCCTATTGTGCTCTGCCAACTATAAAATGTCACTGATTTCCAACAGTTTCACACACAGATTCAAGGAAACCGTCTTCACGCGCCGAGAACAAATGCCAGCTACAAGCTTCCAGCTTCCTTCAGGCGGCGTGTCAATTATAGCCAGCTTGCATATCAAATCCTTTGGCCATAAGCACATATTCAGTCTGGTAAAACATGAAAAAAACATCTGTACACTCCAGGTTTACATACCTCTTTGCCTGAGAGATAATAGGCGGACAGCAGGCCTCCAACAAAACGGATGTTCACTTCAAAGACGGAGATTTCGGCATTCTGAGGGAATAAAACACAGGAAAACAAAAAGAGGTGAATATTTAAGCTCATAAAAACACCACGACTGGCTCACCTTGAACTGCAGACTTTAACAATAGCGGGGGGAAAAAAACTAAAAGCGCGAGTACTACAAACACACAGACACACACACACACACACACACACACCGAACACAAAGAGAGAAAACAATGCAACAGAGCTGATAAAGCTCTGCTGGGATTGAGCACGGATCCAAACAAGATCCCACAGGAGGGTGAAATCTGAGTGCGGATATTTTCTGCGGATCTGGGAAACCATGGCGGCTGGGGAAAGGGGGATCCTGTGGAGCATGTTACATGAACAAAAACATCAGGGTACAGAGCTATAAAGAGAGCATCTCCAAATAATATTGATGATAAAAACAAAAGTAATATTTCAGCAAAAAACCTCTTTGATGTATTACTTTCATCTTATATTTATCTGCGGATGAGAATACTTACAGCACTATTACACCTGACAATATGATTTCAAATACATCATTTTATGCTAGTGTTTCTCAGACAGGTGGTACACAAGCTGGATTTTTTTTTATTAAAAAAAAGTATTTCATGAATAATAAGAGTACAGCGTAGTACTTGTACAGTGTATTTTAAAATATAGCCTATTCTTAATATATAAAATATATAAAAATATAGAAAATAACCTTTAAATATAATTATTAAATATAATTAAATACTTGCATTATTATTATTATTATAATTCATGAGTTTTTATTTTAAATGTGTACCTACATACATATTTCTCATTCTAGTTTTAATATACTTTCATATATTTAAGACTCATCATTCACAGCCTATATTTACAGTGTGAAGTACATATAATTTTGTTAATTTTTTTATTCTTTTTTTTTTTTTTTTTAAATCTTCAAAGCAGCATCTACAGCAAGATCAATGCAAATAGTAGTAAAGTAGTAGTAGTGAGGAACTAAATGACAACCAAAAAAAAAAAAAAATTAGTCTTGGTGATTAAAAAAAAATAAATAAATAAAAAGTTACAATAATAATAATAATAATAATAATAAATTCCAATTACGTAAAAACATGGCATAGTGAAATTTAAAGCAGTGCATTCCAACAAAATTATAAAACGGTTTTAATTAATTATTTAATGGTTTTAGCCTCAAAAATTTCATAAACCATTCAACTATTTAAAAACAGAGAGAAAAAAAAAGAAAAAAAGAAAAAGATTCTACAGCAGCAATTCTAGTTGGACGAGTTTGCGTTATATGGCATTAATATTTCAGATACTGCAATCTGGCACTGTGCAACCTGTGGCATGAAACCGCAAGATGTCTGTAGTCTCGCCTGATGGTTTATGAGGTGAAATATTTGCGTCTCTGCTCCGTCTCTGGGCAACCAAACAATAATGACCCACTTATTGCTTAGCATAGGCTTCATGCACCATCGAAACAATCATAGCGGTGCAGCAGAGAAATATCTTGCATCGCATTTGTAAATATCCGGTTCAGGGCAAGATAAATGGCTGATGTCTTAGGGTGGTTGCGGTGTTATGGATAGCCTCATCTCAAATGCTTAAACGGTTCCAGTGACAACGAGGCAGCAGATGTTTCCAGATGATGAGTCAAGCCTTTTGCGGTTTATAGAAGGATCTGTCAAAAACTGGCATAAGACAGACCGTGACAAATGCTTTTTGTCCATGCTAAGTTGGGGAAAAATATAAAATACGAAGAAAAGGTAGGAAAAAAAACTTCAGTTAAATATTATAAGGCCCTCTGTAAAAGCGGTCGGGACCACTGGTGTAAATGGTAAAGCCTGAGAATATCCTTCTCCTCGGCCGCTGTGGATTGGACTGACGAGTAAAACAAAAAAGTGGAGCAAAAATACTGACAAAAACCTCCACAAGACACTTCAAAAGTTCACTTCCGAGTCGTGTGAAATCGTCTCCCTGCACACATGAATATGTACAAAGTCAATGGGGAATCAGTAGAAGATAGAAGAGGCAAAAGCAGCGAAGCAAAACCTCCACAAACTCTGCAATTATTAAAGAGCCACCAAGTCTTAGCTATGCTAAAAAAAAAAAAAAAAAAAAAAAAAAAAAAATGAGGGAAACTAAAATCACAGATATTGATGAGGAAAAGAAAAACCCTTGGGAGGGAGCGATATGGCCTTAAAAAAAAAAAAAAAAAAAAAAAAAAAATGACTGAAGGACAGTTAACTAAAACTGTCATCTATATAATCACAGATACAGTCAGCCAAAATGGTGTATATAGTACATATATATGTGTGTATATAGTACACACACACATACATACATATTACATACATGCATACATACATACATACACAGTATAAACACGTGTGTGTGTGTGTGTGTGTTAATAATAATGATAAAAAATGTAATGCATATTAAAGTAGTACTACATGTTTTTTTCATTTCATTTTCAAATCAAAATCAACTAAAATTCCAATAAATAAATAAATGTAGGTTATCTAAGCCTGTTAAATTGCCTTAAAGCAGTTAAGCAGTATAAAAAGCAGTTATGCAATATATGTAATTTAATTACACACACACACACACACACACACACACACATGCACAGAAATGCATAAACACACACACACAACTAGAGATCATTAGAATGAGCTTGTCAAAAAAAAACTATTTTGGCTGGACACCACTATTATTAAAGAAATGCAACATTTTTGGGCATTTGGAAAATACTGAAAAATAACATTACCATTACTGAAATAATAATGATAATAATAACAAAAAAAATTAAGTAGTATTATTTAAAATTTAGTAATAGTACTACATCTTTTTACATTCAATTTATGCAAAGAAATTTAGCGAATCAAAATCAACCAAAAGAACTAAATAAATGTAGGTTACCTAAGCCTGTTAAATTGCCTTAAGAAAGACTATAAAAAGCAGTCATGCAATAAAAGACATGTCATGTATAAGTAGCCCTTTCAACGATCGGTGTATCTCTAATGTAAACTTCAGAGGAGTCTGCATTAGAGAGAATGGAAAGCGATGGACACGATGAAGCACACTGTGCTTGGGTTCTGTACCTAATGGCAAGTCTCTGATCGTTAGGACCCATAAAAAGGCAAGGGATTTCTATTTTTATGCTTTTGATGAGGTTTTTCGATCCAGCAGCAGTACAGTGTCTCTGTCTGAAAGGTTATCTCACTCGGGTCGGGGTCCAGTTGGGATTTGCGGTCACTGCAACATAGCGCTCTTTTACAGCAGTGTGTCAATCCGACCTTCGACGACGCCGGCTTTTACAGGAATAAAAGAATCCCACGACATTAAAAGACGAGACGAGAGATCAGGACTCAGCGACTCTCCTCCAGGCTCGGGTTTCTTCGTCAAGCAATCCGATCGCAACTTGTAAAACAACGCAACGCGCTAATGAGAAAACGAGCGGACAACTCAATTCCTGAGGACAAAGACGAACCGTATCTCCCGAAATGATCAATGAGTCGCCGAAGAGATCGAAAACCTTTCAAAAGCGCTGATTCGCGGATAGCCTTTACTCGCGCAGCTTAACACCTTTTAGCTTCTCAAAGATAACCGGATGATAGCGGAGGTCAAGCGAAGCCGCATGACTAAACTTCCAATGGCCGCAATTATTCTGCTAAAACAAGAGGCTTTCGTGCATCAGAAATGGGCTGCTTGGTATTCCAGAGACGAGCTGAATATTAATAACTGTTTCACAGGGGATTTTTGTGGACTCTTTCATTGTTGGAATTGCTTGAGGGTAGAAAGAAAAGCCTTTCAATTAAAAGTTGTTTAACACTCTTCATTAAAGGATTGGACCCAGATACAGTCTTCTCTCTTGCCTTAAACGGAGGCTCTAGGACGTAGAGAAATTACCTCGCCATACAGACGCCCATCAAACATCAAACAAAGCATTGTTTTCGTCTGCTTTATTCTGCATATGTGGCGTCTTAATTTAAGCTTTGTTTAGTCATTTCTGGAGTGATCTGCGATGCAGTATCGATCCCCTTTTGCTATTCACTTTTTTCGTGATTAATCAGATTTCTGCCTTCGTTTGCTGCTCTCGGTCCTATTTCTCTTCTGGGTGAAGTCCTGAAGATGAAACAGTTCAGCACTTCTCATATTACTGAAGAGGTATTGACGTTTATAAAAGCCAGATTATTTCACCTCAAATCTAGTTGGATGAGTCACATAATAATCGGAAAAACACGCAATTCTTCTTAAAAGCTATATTATGAATATAAATATAATACAGCAATTAATTCTTAAAGTCTCAGCTAAGCAGGGATTCATTACAAAAATACAGTATAAAGTAGCAGTATTGAGAAATACACACACACACACACACACACACGCACACACACACACATATATATATATATATATATACATATATACATATATATATTAAGTCAATTTATATTATTTATATTTATTAAATAAATCATAATGTATTTAAAATAAGCATTTTGCTTAAGCAAAAATATGTGTTATATATATATATATATATATATATATATATATATATATATATATATATATATATATATATATTTATATATATATATTTATATATATATATATATATATATATATATATATATATATATTTATTAAGACTTGACTGCCTTTTTGTGCTATTTCATGTCGTTTACATGCCGTGCTATTTTTTTTAAATCTAATTATTTTGCATGTGAAATAAATAGCAGTCCAGCTTTCTTCAAGTCCCAAGTGCTCGCAAATTAACTGTGATTGGGTCTGAATTGTTTTTAACTGGCCCATCCATCAATAACAGACACGGTTTTGCATTGCTTTGTAACAAGAACAAAAACACAATCTGTACTGAAACCAATAAAACAAGTTGAGACTTTAAAGATGTTTGCTTCTCACATTTCTACTAAAAGCTCAGCGGAAACCGATTCCTCATAATATGACTCGTTTATGTCAAGTAACAATTATTACTGAAAAAGAAACATCTGGATTGAACCGTAACGTTGAGGGGCTGGGAGTCTGGAATCAAAATATAGCGCTGAAATATGACAGAAAGCATAAGACAAGATAGTTTATGAAGCCTTGAGATGTTTTTTGGTGACTCAGAAGTGGAAAGTTTCCTCAAACATTAGCACTAGACTTGAGAGTCAGAGTCTTATCGGCTGATTTATAAGAGGCGATGCTAAAAGCTCCCAAAAGTGCAAAGGTTGATTTATTACATGAACAGTGAAGACGACATAGACGAGTTCTCAAAGCTTCATCAAAAAAGTCATTCTGTTCTATCGTCGAGGGTCAAATGAACAGCAAAGAAACAATTTAAGGATAAAAATCAACCGGCTCGACAAAAAATAAAAAAAGGCTTACCATGTTAAAGTCTAGGTTCCTTTCCACCCACTCGGTAGCAGCCTCAAACTCGTCATACATCTCCATAATGTAGAGCGTGTCCAGCGCATCCACAATGGTGGCTCCTTTGAGACTTCCTGTGGATAAATATGACAACAAACCATTTGAGAAGGCTTCCTGTGGGGTTACCTCTAGGATCAGAGCTGAAATAAACTGATAGCTTTATGATAAAGACCTCAGAGCCTTCGAGATATGGACCCTAATGCCCTGCCTAAGGGAAAGATCCTGTGTAGAGAGCAAACAAACCATGGTACAACAAATAAAAACCTTGTGAGTTAACACCCTCAAAGAGAAGCCAAGGTTAAGACGAGCAGATCTTACACAGGCCATGTCAGATTACTTCAATATTTCAGTAGATAACGTGAAAACAAAGTGGATAAAAGAGAGGAAGAAGCTTAATAACTCTCTGGAGTTGTCAAAGAATGAAGAAAATGTATCGAGTCAGATTTGGGCTTTTTAGTTCTTTCTGAATGAGTTATATACTGAATCAGTTTTTTTGTGATTATAAATTCTGATTCACTGGACACAATGGGACAAAGATAACTGAAATATGAAACGTTTGTGCAATAAAATGTCCCAAAATATCATTTATACAAAGAAAGCAACATTATTATTAAAAAAATAACACACACACACACACACACACACACACACACACACACACACACACACACACATACATATATATATATATATATATATATATATATATATACACATATACACATACATATTTTATATATAAAAAAATTGTGCATTATTTTTACAAAAATTACAATTATTATTATTATTATTATTATTACTACCTTCAATAATAGCATATTTATTTAGCTTTGTTACAAATTCACAAAAAAATCATTTATTTTTATTATTATTATTTTTATTATAAACATTTTCTATTTAATACCTTTTGATTTGTTTTAAATAATTAGTAATTATTGTTTATTTTAGATTAATATAACTTAAATACATTTTTACAGTCTCTATCTTTGTTGTACTTAATTGAATGTATGGTTTTTTTTTTTTGTTTAGTTTTTTTGCCCGTCCTATTTCAGGTTAATCCACACAATCATTTTAGGCATCATTACCCAGCAAGATCTACCGACAACATGATAAAAAGAATTAATGCAGACAATTAAGGTGCTGATGTTATGTAACTAAATTGGGAAGGAAAACAATGGCATATGGTAACTGGCATAACCGTTCAACAACACGAAAGACGCTCGCTAGCGGTTTTTGCATTTGTACTGATTATGAACCCAGCAGGTCGGGCGACACTGCTTTTAGTACTTCAATAATTAAAGTCTGGCACTGCATGCAACCCTCTTGAAGAAATGCAAAGCTGCCAACCAGCTGTGCTCCTCATTTAACAGTCCTGGCTTTGTTTAGTGATGTTCAAGACGCAACATGACAGAGTTACTGTGTGCAATATTTGCACGAAACATCTCAAACACCTCCAGCGGAGCATTCACGGGCCTTTATCTTAGCAAGAGCCAACCAAACGATGGAAAAACCCCAAAAGAGTTCGTCACTGCGTTAGCGTTAGACAACGGGAAAAACACGAATAATAACATTTGCTTTCTGATATCTGGCTTTTAAAAAAAAACAATGATCTCGCTTCCAAGAATCCATCAAAAGAAAAACGTGTGGGAGACGCAAGCAGCCCCTTAATTTCCGCAAGCGAAAGAGGACCACAACGAAGCGTCAAGAGAAACAGGAAAAGGAAACAGGATGTGCAAAGCAAACATCATAAAAACGAGCAAAGCGTCAATGATCTTCAGGCAGAGCAGTCTCCATGCTGCTGAATCGCCCTATCGTAAAAGTTTTATGTTCTGACGTGGCCTTTTCAACTCCGTCTACTTCGGTTTAAAGCCATTATTTTACCTCCCTAAACCAAAAATCACAGGTTACTGTAGGCTACGCTTTCTAAAAAGCCAGGCAAAGGGACAAAGATGAGAGTGTGTCATGCTAAATTTCCCAAGCTCAAGTACAAGGACATGAAGCAGCAAAGGTCCACTTGACTAGGGACTGGCCATTTTGGAGCATGTACTTTTTTGCTGTAAAATGCAGCCTTGCTGAGCAGAAGAGAGTTTTTCAAAACATTAGAAAATATTACAAATCCCAAATGGAACAATGAGTGTTATAATAAATGTATTAATAGGAGCTGTTGTAATCATTATTATTAATCAAAGTAATTATTATTACGGTCTTTTCTCATTTTATTTTTAAAATGCAGCAGATTTCAGCAGATTTGTATTTATCGAATAAACTATTTTGGTTGGCAAACATTCGGTGTGCATTCCCATTTTATAATATATATTTCTTTTTGTTGTATTTTTATTTATTGTATTTTTTTATATGTACTGCACAACTGTGTATATATATATATATATATATATATATATATATATAAAATTATTTATATATATATTTATATATATAAACAAGATATTTTCATGTTTAAAACAATAAATAATACAAAGTAAAAAATATATATTATATTTAATATTTTTAATTAAATTGTTCACATGTACATACAGACACTACAAATACACACACACACACACACACACACACACATATACATACACACTACATTTTATTTACCTTATTTTTATTTACTGAGTATATAAAACAAACAAGAATATACGAAGAGATAAATGCCATTTTGGTAAAAAAGCGTGTTCTTAAAATCAGCATGGCTAAGATCACACTCATGTAGCCACAGTCTTTGCACCTCACATTCAGCTTAATCCCACATTTACATAAACTTTATACACGACGCTCAATACTTACATAATAGATGCAAACGGTAAGCAAATAAAAGTGTTCTACACAGAGACGATGCAAATCAAAGTCATCTTTAAGGCAGAAATTGCACTGCAGGTGAAAGGGCAGCATATTCGTGCGCTGCTTTCTTTTCACGGGCCCTCGAGGACTCAAACCCCAGAGAGCAAGCGTGAGAAGGTCATAAATCACTTCACCACAAAGCTTTCCAACACAGCCCTCGGTTAGACATCCGCGTCCCAAAAGCTTTCCCCCTACATGACTGGTTTCACCCTCTGAACACCGACCCAAATCAGAACTACGCCTTCTTATCCTCCGAGATGTCCAGGTTCACCAGAGACTCTCAGACGTTACAAACAGATCTTATCTATTCCAATTACACTGGTAAATTACAAAGCAGCACTTAATGACCTGATAAAGCCATTCGCAGTCATCAATCCCTGCAGAGAGCGTGTAGTGACCTCAGGTTAGAGGTGATGGGATACCAGCCTGCTTGTCTATCGATACGAAGACTCGATCTTATCGCTAGTTGTAGCCTTTGAGAAGGTTCTGGGTCGAAGACGATAACCATCCGGCGTCGAAAAGACAATCGACTATTGAACCGTCTTCCATCCCAGCGCATCTTATGGATTAATCGATGAAACCAACAACTGGCCGCTCTCGAGCGGGGGCAAAACAAACAAGAAACGAGCACTAATTTTTGATGCTAGCACCACGTGCTGGAGCTCATCTCAGCAAGGCCTGTATAACAGATGGCCGCTCATTTGGGATCTGAAAGAAAGCCATTACGGCGAGAGAACCTCCTGGAAGCGGTGTTATCGAAATGAAGGTTGACCTCCAGAGCTATTTGGCAGGGAATTGACATTGGCGGCATCTGCAAGGTGGCAGAATCCTCCATGTTTATTCTGGGCTGACAGATAGTGGACAGTAATTCAAAGAACATTATCTGACAGGACTTACTATTATTTTTTGAAGAAATGACCTTTTGACCCCATGGTGCAAGTCCACTAATAAGTCCAAAAAAGTTTCAAGCTAATTTAATAACACACCTACTCAGTAAAACTCAAACAGCACTAAATTGGTATTTAAATCTAATAAATTATCATGCAGTCAATACTTAAATACTATAATTTATGTAGTTTCAATTCAATTTCTTGATGCTTACTTGAATACTTCAAGTGAATGTTTTCCAGCATAATAAAAAATTTAAGTTGTTTTTTTTTTTTTGGACCCCTACACAAAAAATAATTTATTATTGATCACCATTGATTTTTACTTGTAGTAAATGGATTACTTAAATGCTTACAAAATACTGACTTACTGTTTTTGAAGGTCGCATACCATTGTTTTAATGTTGTTCAATTTAACAAATTAATATCTTAGTTCATATTATACCTTATCCGTAAAGGAGTGTGTAAAGCATTGAGAAACAAAGCAGTATTGAAATCAGGAAGAAAAAAAACACTATTGCACATTGACAAATTGAAAAGTAATTATTTAACCATTTCACGACCCATTAGCACATTTAATAGTTATGATTCTTTGCTCATTTTGAGATGAAAAAAATGCAGTTTAATGAGTCAGTTGACCCAGTAATAACTCTGAATGATTCTCTGACTTATTCCATTTCTATGCCAATAATTTAAAGTCATCTCAGAGCGATTAATCATTTAAATGACTCATGCAAAAAAGAACCAGCAATTTGTTCATGAATCAGACGTCACTAATTGTGCCGTTCATTTGTCTGAGAAAAGAGAACAACAAAGTCGTGTTGTCTGTTTACTGTCCTATATTTTCCCACATCCTCAACATATTCAATTCAGACTGCAAGCTCGCAACTCAGCAAATATATAGAAATATATATATAAATATAATAATAATAAATGCTTTGCCGCAGGGTTGTAGATTCAGCAGCAGGGTACCGTCGCTACTGAATACAAACAGTAAAACATTACCTCCTCTAGTGACACTGCAGTAATGAGGAAAATATATAAACAGACAGTATGACTGAACTCCGAAGACGGACACGATCTCTAGTCAGAGCTTCTAAAGCAAAATACATGACTTCAAAAATAAGATTAGGCTGGTGATTACAGCTGAAACATGAAGACTGTTTGTAAGCACATCTCCAAGCAGCGGGACCTCCTGAAGCCTGCTGCGACACTGGACGACGGCAACAAACAATACGCACCTAACAAGACGATGTCAATCACAGCCAGACCGTATCTTTCGGCCCTATTCAAGGCTGACCGGGCAAACACCGGTGCTGCACGGCTGTCTGCTGAATCCTAAAAGCATCAAACCATTTAGTACCAAAGACGCTCCAATTTGTGTTTGCCAGCAGGCAGCCAACTGGCAGAAGAAATACACGCAGGCAAACACTGCAATCATTAACTTGAAATCACCCTCTTCAAACAGATGGGAGTTTCTTCAAGGATGGGAACTTTCATGTCTCTGGGGTTGATTTTTATGAAAACTAACAGATTGCAACTTTTTCTTCTTGTTTTACAAAGGTCACATTAAAATATGAGAAATTATACGGGCGGGAGAGAGTTCACTCATAAAAATGAATGGGAGAAACTGTCGTTTGCAATATGGAAGCTGCAATCCTGTTTTTTTTATAGCACCATTGTTTGTTTATGTACTCGATGTGCGTTTATGTCATAAATGCGTGCGTATTAACTGAGCCCAGCTTGAAAAATGCATTATTTTTATGTGATTTCAACTAAACTTGCAGTCGTATAAGTGTAGAAAATAATGCCAGGAGGTGTTACCAAGATGGCCAACAAGAAAATTGGCAACCTTAAAGACACCGAGATATCAAAAGGCCTTGGAAAGTGTGCATTATTTAGTTGCGCTGCTCTTCAAATGCCTACCCTGACCACTGACCCAGCTATTTAATCGTTTAAACTTACGAAATTCCATCACGAAAACAATTTTTTTTAAAATGCTTGCGTAAATAAACATTAAAGACACGAATAATGACGATAAAGAGATGATCACATGTCCTCTGAAGCAGATTGATGGGTTTTTGTAACAAAAATATTTCTAGGTTAAAAATGATGACGGAGACAACTGACAGAGCGACGACTTCCTATGACTCGACAGATGATGCAACTTGAGACTTACGAGTCAGAAGACGGCAAAAAAGCGGGAACTCGTCGCTCAGTCAGTTATTTCAGTCATAGTTTTAAAACTACACATATCTTTGGTCACGAAAACCCACCGATCTTCTCCAGAGGACGTGTGATAACCCCCTATAGGCGTGTAGGTTAGCTTCACGGTGTTTGTCTAAAAGAAGAAAGTCATATACACCTAGGATGGCTTCGGGGTAAAACATGGGGTAATATTACTATTCCTTTAAAAACGAGAAATCTGAAGCAAGTTAAGAAAAGAGTCTGCTTTCTAACAAAGACCCATTTTTAATTCCAATTCGATTAAACAATCCCAACACCTCTGCTAGTCACATTTTTATTCATTTTCTGACCTGTGCCCCAAACACACAGCTAAGCATATTACTTTTGTTGGGCCATTAATACAAGTGCTGCTGTATACTGACAGAACATCATGGTTCAGCAGCCACTGTGCTAAATGAGCACACAAGGGCTTAGAGCCAGACTGACGTGTTCTTCCTCTTTCCTACCACTTATCCATGCTCTTCTGCACTTCAAAAAGAAAAAAAAAAAAGTGATGCGTTTTTATTTAATTGCACAGTTCATAGCAGGGACCCATCACACAATGGCTTCATTCGCTGTTGGGAAATGGTTATTTCCAAATCACAAATCAGACATTGTGGAGGAAAACACAGAAGGAACTCTCCCTGTGCGTTTTATTAGAGGAAGTGGTCGTGAGTGACAAGCACATACATTCGGGAACCGCAGACGGTTCATGGTGAACCTGAGCGGCTTCATTAGCCGAGACTTTGTCTCGGTCCACGCTGGTTTCTTACACAGCGATCCAGTCTGGAGAATGTGCTCCTCTCTGTGCCGAGATGATTGGCACATGGAACAGGATGGCCAGCATTCGGCAGGACTGAATCAGCTGCGTGATGTATGCAGACGCTCAAATCTATATTCAGGTCAACTTTCAAACAGTCCATTGGAACTAAATTCTAAAGCAGTGTTGGAATACAGAACGTGGAGTTACGATTACGCTTGCACTCCGCATCGATCGCAAGCTGTGGTCTAGAAAGTGGAGTTATGCAAAGAGTAGATTTCGTTACACAAAATATCAAATGGAGCAAAGTGACCTTTTCCTGGATTTGGTAAAGCATTCCAATATAGATGGCCTTCTTTATTACATCTGCGTTATACAAGGTGACCAAAATGTACTTTTCAAACACAACGGTCTGAATAATGGGGCTCAATGAGGACCACGTGTCTCTGGTACTGAATGACACTGAACCTTAAAAATAACGATTCCGAAAGTGTATTAGGAACTAGTATCTCAAACTATATTGTAATATATATACGAGTTATGAAAAATAATACTTTTTTGCAATCAGACAAGTGCATTTTTTTTTTACAGAAGGAAACAAGACGCACTTCTAGTTTCAACACTATTTGTTCTTCAGATATTCCTCTTTAAAAAGAAAAGAATTATTATATTTTTGCAAAGCGACTCCAGGAGCCATACCGAAAATCCATTATCACTGGAAGTGAACCATACAGAGCCTTAAAAATGAATATGCCAAGAGAGACGTTTGTTAAGACCCTGTACTTAAAAGGGAATTACGATAACAAGTACTTTTTGAGTTACAGGCCAGCAGACTTTGGAGAAAAACCCTAAAAAGTGCTTTTTCCCCCCAATGTCCCAATGCAACAATGATTGCAATGATTTTACTAACAGACCTACCGCTCTCTCTGTAAAAGTAACTTTACAAAGCAGACATATTAAGTCATTTTACCCTCCTTTAATTTGGCTCTGAATATCAGGTGAAAATCTCCATTTACAAAATTGTGGATTACTTCGTAAATATTCATCCGTGAGATTTTGTATTTTGTCTTTCACCACTATACAGGTCTATCTTTCTTCAGAATAAATATTAGCAAAATCGAACGTTTTAGCCAGGGACCTCTGGTTGAGTTGACACGGGATGACCTTATAGCCCATATTTAAATGATAATACACTTGAAAAACACAAAGGGGATAAACTATGATTTTTATTTGTACCACTTAACTTACATGAATGCCATCTGGAACATTAATTTGAAATAAATAACGTGGCGAATTTTTTTTTTTAACAAAGCTTTTCCACACATATCCCAATCTGCTCCATTACATATTTTCCGTAGCCGTTGCAGCACCAGCAAGAGAGGTCAAAAGTAGCAGGACTTCAATTAATTACCAATCAACAGTCCTCGGTGTAATCGATCGACTTATAAAATGATAAACGCCAATTTAAGTTTAACGCAGTCTCCATCCTAGACCATTAAGTAGTTTCAACGGCCTTACGCAAACCCAAAGACTGTGAAATATTCAAACCCGCTCTAATCCACAGATTCTGAAGCCTTAATGATTTTTTCATGGTTGGTTAAATGCAATTCATCAGAAATTTGCCGTATACTGCACAAGATTTAATGCACTTAATGTAGGTGAGGTCAAATGCATGAGAGAAAGACCTTTGCGTTCCTCGACTGTGTGGCCCAGAATACAATTTAAAACACGTGGCAGCCATCTCCAACGTCCGGATCACACAAGCAGGCGCAACGTCTTGACTAAGCGCTTCCATATGGCACGACTGCAGCCTGTGAGCGAAAGCCTGGGTTGTAAAGTGCGTTTTTGTGGCCGCCCCGGTGATCACGACTTCCAGTGAGGTCTTACGCTACGCACCGGCGCGTGTAATCCGATCGGCCGGTCTCCGCGGCTCACATCTCACTGAGGAACGAGATCCAAAGCAGCACAAAACAGTCATTCCAGCCGCCTGGTCAGGGACAAAAACCCTGACCAGCGTATTCCAGATCATCTTTTATTCAGAGCCAGCGTACCATTAACCCGACCTCTAAATTTATAATAGCAAACCCTGCCAGACAAAACGTGTGTTCAACGGTCTCTGATGTGGCCGTACGCCCCACGGGGGCCAACCTCGCTATTGACGAGCACTCAAAACTGCCTGGAAACACACGGCACAACAAAAAAGGCTGGGAGGTAATAACATGTGAGAGAGCTGTCTGGCTTTGACTGACATGGAAGCCGTTTTAAAGCACACACACACATAGCGCAATAGAGAGAGTGTAACATTCTTCTTGCCAGATTGTTATTCTGATAGTGTCGGAGCCAAATAAATTAAGACCGTATATTCTACTGGCACGTCCGAAGCAAAATTATAGAGGTTAATCAAATGTGTGCTGTAAATCCCCGGCCTGCCCTCCAGCTGAGTGCCAATTGACTATGTGGAGTTTACAACACAACACCAGCACGTCTGATGAATCTTTCATAACACACTCTATTCTCAAAAAAAAAACAAAAAACTGCGATATTCATTACTTGCAAGTTTCGGAGAACTCGATTAATTAAGAGGACACAGGGATGGAAATTGTGTTCAGGGTTAAACAAAAGTTTGGAGTCGAAAGACAAGTCCTTCATGTTATCAAATTTTCAATATTGATGCACAAGAATTCTCGGCAAATGGCAATCATGACCCATTTAAACATTTCTTGGGTTTAGAATTTTTTTTTTTGGACTGTTTAACCAAATGGGTATGAAAGAAGCATTACAATTTGAAGGTGGTTTATGAGAACACTGCCAATGTTCCCATAATTTGAGGATTAAAAAACAACAACAAAAAAAAACATACTAAATTAAATTTTTTTTTTTTAAATCTAAAAATGTCTGTAGCTTCCTGTAAGGGTAGGTTTAGGAGTAGAAATGGTGTTTGCACAGTATAAAAAACTAATTTGTCTATGAAAAGACCCCTCATAAAGCACCAATACCAAGGTGTGTGTGTGTGTGTGTGTGTGTGTGTGTGTGTGTGTGTGTGTGTGTGTGTGTGTGTGTGTGCGTGCCCTATAAGGTTTTAGACAGATTAAAGAAATACATTTTTATAAAATACATTTTATAACAATTATGTATGATGACTATGCTTCATATAATACCAATAATACACAGTGGATAATAATAGTAATAATAATAAATATACACGTGTGTGTGTGTGTGTGTTTGTTTAACAATCATTGTCAGTCAGACAGCACTAGTATTTTCTTTGTTGTCTGTTTATATATCTGTCACATACACATATACACACACACACACACACGACTGACTGTGACATTATTTGTAAAGCTCATCATTGTTGATCTTGAATGATTACTTATTCTTGGTGTAAATGCATGCTGATATTATCAAAACTTTTTCGATAATTCCAACATTTCTGGGAGGGGCTAAATGATGCATACATAGCAATAGAGTGCGATAATGCGTTTTTGGTGCATCCTCTCAGTTATTGATGCATATGACAAACCTCACAGGAAGACGGACGGTCCTTCATGAATTATTCACAGATTACTATGCCCACTCAAAACCTGTGCTTTTCAGCTTAGAAATAGAATCGGGTCAAGAGGGTGAGCAAAACAACATTTCTTTACAGGCAAGGAAAACGCATTAATGCGAAAAAGGCACCAAAGAAGATCGAGGCATCGTGAAACTATATTTGTGCGGCGTGACCGTGCTACTCCCGCCCGATGAAGTCAGAAATGGTTTTGTTTGTCCTCTTGAAAGCAGAAATAGACCCAGACGGAGCTTGTGAAGTGAGACAGACCGGAGAGAAAATCAAAAGCCTTTTTGATGGAGGTCACCTAACCACCTGCGCAGCACTGATTGACAGTTCTGACTGCTTACCAAATCGCCGTCGGGACGCCAAGCAGTACGTGCACGAATCACGGTTTCATGTTCAGAGAGACGCACTCTAGACAGACACTCACCAAACAAATTGCTGGAGTGGCCCTGCTTAGAGACGGGACGCAGTTCGTTGGAGCCCCAGGCGTAGCGCTTGTAATTGTCCCAAGAAAACTGCATCATCTGAGGAGAGAGGGAAGAGATGAAGATTGGTAAAACATGACAGGTTACAGAACGCAAAGGTATACGCACAAGCGACCGGGCTAATCAAGGATCGATAGCGTTAATTAATCGGATTAAATCAAGAGTCGAAATGCTTAATGGATCCATTTAAAATCGCGAACGAGCAGGGCAGACGCGCTTAATTGACGGAGATAAAAATATCGACGCTCGCGTGCGTCAGGTACCACTTCATTTGTGGATAAATATGGGCCATGCGCGTATTGTCATACACACAATTTGTGCAGAAGCATTAACATCCAAGATATTTATTCATTAATGTCAATGAAAACATACAGGGTTGCTGCAGAATATTTCAACTCGAATTTAAGGTTAAATTTAGGCATATGCAGAAATACCATATGGGCAATGTCTATGCTTAAATATTAATTAAACTGTAAAAAGTACGATTTACAGTTCAGTTACAAGTTTGTTTTGTTTTTTAAATTAGCAATTATCAAAAACGTATTACAATTATTTTTTTTCCCCATCGATCGACCGGTTCACATTTACAGCATTTACAAAGGTAAAAAAAACTCAAAAAAAAACACAAGGGGCAATTTTCCCACATCGGTCTGAACAGAAGCAGCAATTCTCACTATTCTCACTTTCATAATAGCAGAACTAATTAAACGAAATCAAGTCTTTTTGCGGAGTAATGATCAAATTTAAGCCATCTCGCAATTCTTTCCATCAATTTAAGACATCTTTAAACCATAATTGCTTGGCCTTAAATGAAATGCATTTAAAATTCTCAAAAACTGATGTTCTCATAGCATACTAAAGTGACAACAAAAATAAGACGCAACAAGTAAAAGTAGTATTTCCCATCTGCACACTATGCGTTTTAAAATAACCTTAAATGATGATTTAAAGTATGGCCGGACCTTCTTATTATGTATAGCGATAAAAAGTAAGCTTTATTTGGATACGAAATGGTTAAATAACATCGTCTCCACCTCGATGTTTGCCTGCGCTACGGGAGGGTCTATTAATTATTCATGAGACCGCATGGCCTTATCCAATGAGAAGGTTCCGTCTCGTTATTAGTCGTGACATTACGTGACATTTTCCGGAGACCTGCATTTCAAACGCCGCGGCGCTTCACAGAAACATGGGCCGCGAGTCTGTTCGCGTGCTTACCCCGCGACGCCGACAGAGCAACGGGTTTTCAATCGATGCCCGGCTCTTCCGACGCGTTTAAGACGCGCTTTCAAACACAAAGGCTATAGGTCCATTCATATATCCTTATAAATCAATTCTGAGTAACCGCAATTAAAAATGCAAAGCACGTTTAAGCACTGTTAATGCAAAAACGAAAAAAGCATTCTGTATTTAATTGTGCGTGAAATTACAGATATAAAATGACATATTTGTGCAAAGTGTTGTTTCAAGCTTACAAAACAGTGTCTGATTACAGCCAGCATTCGCCATAAAAGCGGTTTTGCACACACTTTTCTCAAAGAAAGACTTTAAGATAAGAGCAAACCGAAACCTGTTTAAATAACCGGATAAAAGGCTGAATATTTCAAAAACTCTACCAGCTAAAAAAACTGGGTATTTTTATTATTTTTGTTTACTTAATTAATTTAACTGTTAATTTAAGGTGAAAGGGGAAGAGCAGCTGCATTATTTACTAATGATGCGTGGTGCGCAGAGGAAACCAAGATAAGCAGAAATACGCAGAACTCATTATTCACCGTGACAGGACGGCGCTGATGATCCCAGAGAAACAATGATTGGAGAAGGATGAAATATCCTCTGTAATTCGTCTGTTAAGTAATCCACCTCCAGCTCATCCATTTTAAAAAACTCACAAGAAAGTGTTTTTGGACCACAGTAAAACTCGCTCTCCCCAGGGGTGTTAGTTAGCAGGTCGAGAGAAATAGACCTGCTGTTCTCCCTGGAGAGCGTCAGACAGCACCAAAGAGAGAAAAAGAGAGCTCTTGACACACACACACACACACACACACACACACACACACACACACACTTTGGACTGGATAAAGTCATTTGCAGCCGCGGCACAGTCTCCCAATACCAGGCAACTGGCTCCAGTGAAATTAGATCAGTTTATCGACTGCTGGCCTAACTTAAAGTGTGTCCTAATCATGTAACTCTCTTTGCTTTCAAAGATAGCCACTCAACACCAAACATACTGATTGAAAAAGAAAAGATAAAAGAAGTGGAAACAAACGTCTTCAGCTGAGGACTTCAGGCTGGAGATAAGCAGATAGACAAAGACGCCTCCAACTACTGTAGTTCAGAAGATGAACGCACGCAGTATTTGTTCTTAACAGTGCTTCCTGCACCACTGGGTCACTTCTTTTTTTTTTGGTTTTAATGAATGTACATACATAAAGGATGGAAACAAAACTAAAATAGAAATGTTGCACAGACAATTGATGAATAAATGAATACAACTTAAAATAAGTTAAAAGGTAAACCTTAATATATAAAAAAAATCTGGAAATATGTAACAAAGTA
>NC_056718.1:23706786-23794286 GCF_018831695.1 Puntigrus tetrazona
TATACGGACAGGCATTTGCTTCATTCTTGAATGAATCGGCCGTCTGAACGATTCGTTTTAAGGCAATTAAGATAATCAGATTATTGTTATTAAGATTATTGCACACACTGGAGGCTTAGTTCCATAATAGCCAAATTTTATGTATATATCTGCTTTAAATATATATCAATGAAAACATAAATGTAATTATTTCAATGTAAATGGCATCCCCACTAAACAGCCGAAATCTTCTCAGGAGTTCGTCAAAGTGCGGTTGCCATTAAGATGGATGTCTTTTCATTACACAACCTGACAACAAGGCATCTGTCTTCCTCAAACGTCTGCACAATCAAAACCGGCGAGCACGTCAGGTAAACCCCATTTAGCATAAAAATCTAATCAGGCCCACCTGGGCATCAAGCCGGCGCTTGAAAAATTAGTTTGAGCAAATATATCCTCTACATCGGATGCAACATTCCCTGATAACTCATTAGACTAAAGCAAAACAAGCAGCCTTGTAAAGCGTCGTATCAATCGATTTATTCAGATCTGCCGAAGAGGTAGTGGTAAGTTCATTACACACGAGAGGGTATCGGAGGGCTTGCGTGTCTGCTACCGAGAGAACTGGGATTACGAGCCGGAGTCTGTCTCCTCGTCCGCCCGCTCCAACCTTCTCACACTCGCAGATTCTTCAGCAGCTTATCGCTGGTAAGATCTTCATCCCTTCTCTCAACACGCGCAATCTGTTCCCAGCAGGCACGCGGCTTTACTCTCATTTACAACTCCTTGTTTACTGCCCCGGTGGTGCCGCGTTGGAAATCCACGCACGGCGGAGGCAGCTCGGCGACCCAAATCAATCTGCGTTCATCGACCGGTGGAGCTTTCCAAAACGGCCTTCGGACCGGCTCTATACGCAGCGTTTACGGGATAGACGCGCCATGCAGTACTTCTATACTTTGCGTTAAAGCATGTTTTTTCCCGGTCTGTGCCACTTGTGGCCTCGGCAGGCGTCGCAGAGGAAGGGAGGAAGGGGAGAGCGACGGGGTTTTCCAAGAAAAACGACACCTTGGTAAATGAGAAAAGGAATATGAAACATGACCGTGCGATTGAGGTAAACGAGCTAGATCTGAAACGGAAAAGGGAATGCGCCTGCTTCTCGTTTCGAGAAAACCGTGAAAAGGTACTTCCTGTAAAAAAGCAGAATGTTTACTTGACCCCAAGGCCTGAGATGTGAACGACCGACAGAAAGGCCCGCCCGCGATGTACAGGAAACGCACTGACGCACACAACATTTATGATTTATGAGATAAATTGGTTCCACAAACTTCTTTTAACGACGTGGACCGCAAAACACCATTCTTTCATTACAAGGGCCTCCCTTCCTGAACCACAAACATCACGCTGCTTTATATAGTTTCTATTTGAATTTTTTATTTTAGGTTTCTCGAAAAAATAATATGTAAGACTTATTTAGCAGAGACACATTCAATTTGGTTAAACAGAATACACAAATAAAACCTTACAGACCCTAAATGAACTGAGGGAAAAAAATCCCATCAATAGAACATCAATATACTATAAATACAAAACCTTCTGGTTAGTTCAAAACAGCTTTTATGAAAAAACCAAGCTGAAAAATGACACGGCGTGCAATAAAAACCTGCCTTTTCCAGACAACGCCTATATTTTTATGTAAAAATCTTATTAAAAAGGACCTTAGAGAACATTATGAAACGATAAAAAAAGCCATTCACGACCCATTCATACAGTAAACACTGTATCTTTCTGCTCACCATTAGAGTATTTTAAGATATAAAAACTTGAATAGAAATTAAACTGTAAATGGTAATGGAATAAAAATAATAATAATAATAATAAAACTGCTGATAAAACCATCTGATGTTTTCCGAATCATTCTTTATAAAGAAGAATGAAACTAAATGACAAAAATCGAGAACGGCTAGGGAGAAAAAAAGCTCCATGGCAAAGATTTGGAAATATTTCCATGACCTTTCTAGGCCTGTAAAATCACAATTACATTATTCCCCACATCCATAAACGGACGACCCCTGTTTCCTCTGGGAAGTCCTGACACCACACAATCAACTTGTGATGCATGTTCTCGTGCATCTTAGCTTTCCTCTCTCGCTCTTGTTTTTCTTTTTCCCCCCTAGTGTTCTCGCTCTTGCTGTGTATTTTAGCATCATTAACCACAACAAACGATATAAAATGCAGCCTCAAAATAATTTTCAGTTTTTTTACCGGCCATTAGTCATAACATTCTTTAATTGAACTGTAGAACTTGAAATCCAAAGATCCTCCCTGTTAATTACTGAAATGTGCTGCCGTTATCAATCGGCCTTCACTGAGGGGACATCATCACTCATTTTCCAGTGAGGTGAGGGGATATGCAGCGCTGGGGAGATTCGCTATTCAGTAGGGAGCCCTCGTGAAAACATGACGAGGCAAATATGATAAGACTGTCTATAACTAGCTAGTCAGCAGCAGAGAGTTCACGCAGAAGGAAAGATGGGATAAGAGTCTTTAAAACTTAAATGCTTTTTCGACACCAAACTGTCTCCTGCCTGTGCGAAGTCCTTGGATCTTGGACGACAAATAATCTATTTAGATGCATTGCGTCATTTTTGCGAAAGATAGCAGAGCAGGTGTGGTGAACCGTTTGAATGTGAATTCATGCATGTATACATACACACACACACACACACATATACACACACATACATACACATACGTATATACACATATATACATATACATATATATACACATATATACATATACATATATATACATACATATACATATACATATATATACATACATATACACATATACATATATACACATATATGTGTGTGTGTGTGTGTATGTATATGTGTATATGTCTGTGTATGTGTATATGTGTACTGTATATATATATACACACACACATATATATACATACACACACACACACATATACATATGTACACATACACACATACACACACATACATATTAACATATAATTTTTTTTTTATTAAGCTCTTTTTATTGTTCAACAGTCAAAACTTCTGTAATATTCAAAATATTCTGTATTCATCTTTCCAATCTATTGAATTTCAGTTATTAAATTCCAATTGCGCAAGATCATCCTGGCAGCTGTAATACAACCAATCTTAACAAAGGTAAATGCATTTTTCTCTATACTGGGTAGACCTGATTTCTCTCCAAGGAGGCATAATTGTGGTTGATGAATCTGTTTTTTTTTTTGTTATCTCTTACACAGATGACCTTTATGTCTGCAGCTTACGTCGGGTGCAATAACAGAATGGAAATTAGGCAAATGTTGACTAAAGGTTCAGTTGCACAAACAAACACGGGATGACACGGCCTCGCGTTCATGCAAACGCTCACTCCAAACCGCATTTTATACACGACAGCCTGCAACAGGAAGCCGCAGGTTAGCACGTTTGCACACAGCCCGAAGGAAGAGATGGAAACACGGCCCCGTAATACATGTCAAACATTCAATATCAACACAGAGAAGCCATTAGGAGTCAGAACCTGCTGCAGTCAGTGTGACTCTACTCAACGCTCATTATCTGCCTGACTTTGACAGGTCACTAAACAAGAGGTCGCCGAGTGACTGGCACCCCGTCAGTGGTTTTCGTAAACTCCTGGGTTCTGTTTTGAAGCTGGATAACTTCAAGATGCTCGTGATCAACCGATCGGCTTCAGTTTAAATCGATTGAGCTCATCGATTAGTCGGTTTCGGCAACAAAGGCGTTCGGTAATCAGTTAATTAGCCGTTCGAAGTGAAAGGGTGTGCTGTAGCTTAAGCACTTCACGTCACCTCTTGTCTGCGTCACGAACACACTCACTAAAACGCTCTTGGCTTGCTGCTTGCGCTCTTGGCGGGTCAGGCTCAACGTAATCAGCCTTTGGATTGATTCCCTGAAAATAAAGATTTCATTCACTGCAAATACTGCCAATTTCTGAAATATTTCCATATAAAATAAAGGGCAAAAATGCAAATTTATAAACCCTTAATTGTATACTTGCATGTATATGTTTTCTGTGTATGTGTGTGTGCATGAATGTGCATGCATGTGTGTGTGTACCTGTATGTGCATAATGTGTGTGTGTGTGTGTATGTGTACCTGTATGCGCATGTGTGTGTGTGTGTGTGTGTGTGTGTGTGCATAAAATGTATTTAAACACAGTGAGCTAAATATTAATTATTATTCCCATTTAATATGTAATAACTATAACTTATGGGCAAAATCAACATGTCATACCATATAAAATTTCCATTAATTAAATGCATAATTATTAATGCAAAGTATTTTATTATTATTGTTATTATTACTCCTGCTACAACAGTAACGATGTTATTTAAAATGTAAAGTGGTTTTAAAATAACACAAAAAAAAAAAAAAAAAAAAATGCTAATTCCTATTTAGTTTTAAATTATTCAGAAAATATGTTAATGATAAATAAATTAGTAAAGGATTTAATTCCTTTTTTATCTCTTACTCAGATGACCTTTACAGCTGCAGCTTATGTTGGATGAAAGGATAAAACGAAAATTAGGCAAATGTTGACTAAGGGTTCAATCACATAAACAAGCTCTTTAAAAAAAAATTAAAAAAAAATTAAGATTTTACAAAATGATCGTCCCTAAGCTGAACCTCCGGATGAAGCGCAGGCACAATGCTGTAATTAGCCGAGACGGTTTCGATTTACAGTCACGCCCGTAATTTCACTTCCCCTTACGGCACCAGAAACGCTACAGAAAACAGCAATAGTAACGCCGCTCCGGCGGCAGATCTCAAACATGCGGGGAAGCAATTACGCTAACGTCTCAGGCTACAGGTGTCAAGCTGAAAATGTAGTCATTCGCATAACGGCTGTTTCTGAAATGACAGTCATGCTGCACCGAGACGGAAGATGAACCGCCTTCACCGGCGACAAGGCCTAGAGGCTGAAGCAGTCGGGAGCTTGATGTGTCATTCAGTCACAGGGTGTGACGATAAGACTCAAGTCCACCTAGACATCACATGCTTGCGGTAAAACACGTTTGTGCTCTGGTAGGCATTCAAAAAGATAGACACTTCAAGGAAAAACAACAAAGGATGGGGCAACAATGGTCAGCCTGCAGCCTGTTAAAACTTCTTCATCTATCGGTTTCTGAATAAAACGGCATGTTGTGTAGTATATTCAGGGTCAGATAAACCCTTCTAACCAGGTTAGTCTACTAGTCATTCAGGCAACCTGCAAATTGTGAACTAATAAAGCATAAAGCGGCTGTATACCACAAACCTATTTAATTTAGAAACAGTAACACGCATAACAGTTGCTGCAACTAAATGCAGACTTTACACCATTTAGTAAATAATTAATTTCAAAATTCATTTATAATAATCCAGCTTTTGGATTGATAAAAATCCAGAATTTGAACTCGATAAATAAACCTAGAAAAAAAAAAGAAAGAAAGAAAGAAAAAAAAAAAAAAAAAACACAGTTAAGCTTTAGCAGCTTTTTAATTTTGGATTCCTACTATAGCATTTTTATCAAATAAAATACAATAAAAATATGATACAACAAAAATAAGAAATCCCTTTCAAAATAAATCTAATCTAACCCAAAAAAACAACAACATTTAAGCTTTAGCAGCTTTTTAATTTTGGATTCCTACTATACAATTTTTATAAAATAAAATACAATAAAAATATGATAAAATAAAAATAAGAAAACCCTTTCAAAATAAATCTAATCTAAACTAAAAAACAGTAATCTGGTATATTTGTACTCGTATCTTCCCTCAAATAAAGATCTGAAAATTTTTGGTAAATTGATTAAATATACAGTTCAAAGTGTATTCAAGATTTTTGTATTCAATTTTATTTAATGTGCATCTGGACTAATGTACCGTCGTTCTTACCGCTGTCAAAATAAAAGACCTGTTCCTGTTACTTTTTCTTTGAACAAAATTAAAAAAACTACTGGACAGCTCATAAATTTTCAGCAGGGCTTGAATGAATCCATCACATCACACTGTAACAGAGGATCTGCAGACATTTTTTTAGATTTAATATTGTCCGTCTTCCACACTGACAAGCACAAGGGAATACCGCTCCCTTCAAACAACTCAGCAGTCTTACTTTATTTAAGCCAAGACCTCCAGATCGCTCGGGGCATGAAAGGTTATTGAGATCCCAACAATATCAAAGTCGCATTAGGAGATTCTACAGCAGAACCGAATCGGTCTGTGATCTATAATGCATCTGTCTGACAACAAAACCTCAGAAGTTTAGGTCATGAAACATGACATGCATCCAAAAACATGAGCCAATGGATCCAAAGCAAAGCATTCATGCAAGAGACTATGAATATACCACTGTTCTCAAATGAACAGATTATTAAACGTTAGCCTCTAACACATTGAAAGTGTTAAATCATAAAAATGCACAACTACAAAAAAAAAAAAAAACTGAAAAATTAACGGAACAATGTATTTGGAATTGAAAAGGTTACACTAACATGTATACATTTTATGTATTGTATGGTTTCATGTTCAAATGTGAACAACATTTAAATTATGGTCATAATAAAAACTTGTTTTCATTGCAGATGCATTTAAAAATTAATTACAGTTACAAATAATACATGCAAGTTACAGTCTCAGGACAAATGTATCTGTGGGAATGTTGTTGCAAGACGTACGTCACCGCAGTTGTGACGATTTAAAATAACATAAAACCTTCTCGATAGTATAAACGAAAGCCAATGTGACAGAAAAATGCAAGCATTTCAGCTTGTTTTCCAATCTCATCTTTAAACCCCGAGTCACGTTTTTAACGAAATTCATACCCGAGGATCTCGCTTGGTGTATTTTATCACCTTTGTTCATTTCTGCCGGAAACAAAATGTACTTATAAGTGCATATTTGCATATTTAAACAAAATATTGAGAGATCAGGTTGGAGAACTTCACTTTTTGGAGCGGACTAACAGACTATGGACTTTTTTTGAATGGCTTTTCTGAGGTAAATAATGTTATCTTTCTGTGGCACAAAAACTGGTTGAGCAATTACGCGAGATGAGATGCGTTTCGGTTGTACCGTTTAGTTTTTTCCCCTCAAAACAAAGGAGGGATTGCTTTCCAGCTAGTCAGATCTCGCCACGCCAGATCTCTAGATATTCCTCTGTTAAACTGAGTGTTTAGGGGTCGGTGCTGTGAAATGGCAAGCTATGGTCGCATGCCCGTGAAAAAAAAACCTTCAGCGCATTATCAGCGCGACGAAGGCCAATCGCTGCCTGCCAAGTGAAGCTCCGCAGGTCAACGACCCCCTGTGCGCATGAGCAAAACACCTGAACCAGACGCCGCGATAGACAATAAAACTAATTCAGCGGTAAAACCGCAATAACCCATGCACGAATGCCTGAGGAGCACCTGCAGTCGGCATGCCAGAGAACAGGTGCAGCTCAAGAGGGTGGACATGTGCCTCTCTGGCAGAGGAGCTCCGGCTAGCCTGGCTCACGCTACCACACATGCTCTCTATCTCCCTCTCAGGCACACAGAGCCATTGATCCACTGCCAAAACCCACTCTCCAGAGACAACCCAGTCCCACAGCAGAAAACAGGGAGGCAGAGTTAAGTTACGGCCATTTGCCCGGCTCTCCGAATGAGAGTGGAGCCGTGGCGGCCGGCCAACGGCGTGCCGCGAGGTGCGTCCTCCTACGGTGCCGAGCCATTCAACGGGCTCCGATAAAACGCTTTCTCAAATTGTAGGATGAATGGACAGATTTATGTCTGAAAAGAAGTGTGGCGTCTAGGGATGTCGAACACTCTCTAATGCGGCTGAGTGCGAGGAACGGAAAAAAAAAAAAAACGCATTTCTTGGTCGGAAAGCCTGTCGTGGTGCATTAACACAAACACGGTAAGTTCGCTTTAAGTGAATGCAAACAGGCACGAAAATAAAATCTAAATATTGAATCTGTGCATTAGAGCTCGGAGTATAAATGCAGTTTAACATGACGAATACGCCGACCAAAAAATAAATCAAACAGTTGAGGCCGGAAAAAAAATAAAAGCAATTTCGAATGTTTAGTAGTCCTCTGGAAATTGAATGCAATTTTATTAAATAAACTAAAACAATTGCACTCACATTGTAAATATGATGCAAACAGGACTCAGCGGTAAGTATATTATTCTGACTTTTACATTTTCTTTACTTTATTATTACCAGCGTCACCACAAAACACTTTTTGCGTTTTTTTTACTTTGCGGAAAACTGATGCTGTGCAATGCAACATATCACCATTACGGACCACTAACGTTTTTGATCCTTACTGATTATTACCATCATATCTGCAGTTTCAACCTCATCTGCGTCGACCAGTCGTACAACGTTATCTTAAAAGACAAATCAACAGAAAGAAAAGCAAACGCATGTGTTTGCAAGTAATTGCGATAGAAGCACAGGGTCAACGAATGTAATATTTTTTGTGCCAACACAACAATGGCAGGTTTACAACCAATAATTATACAGATAAGATTGCGCTTAAGTACTTTTATTGAACATCAGATTAAACTCTATTATACTCGATCTCTAAATGATTACTAGAATAACAAGTGCACCGTTTACTTAATTAGCATCTTTATTTTATTGTTTGCCATTTTTTTTCCAAGCTCACTTTATTACCATGTACTTGTCTTGAATAATTACTTGGTGCTATATTTACTTAAAGTCTGCTTCAGTCGGAAAGGAAACGGTGTTTGTGTTTTTCTCTCTCATGCATGTGCTTTCAAACCTCTCTCTTCTCCGAACAGAATAATGTTCTGGACACTCTTTTCATGCAATTACAGTGAACGCATACTGAAGCTTTTCAAGGTCCAAAACGCATGCAAATGCACCATAAAAGTGGCCAGCATCATTTTTTCCAAGTCTTCTGGTGTCATATGACAGCCTTGCGTTACAAACGGACCAAAAAGTTAAAAGACAGAGCAGTCCGATTCATAATGAATGAATCTCTCAGACCGTTTTTTTTTTTGTACTGGATCAAGAGATTCTTTGAAAAAAAATTCACTCGAAAGTTTGATTGCGACTTCTCTAATAAACATGCCAAGTATAGCAATGGCGGAAATTACGATTTTCCAGTTTAAATATCTGTTCCTCACACAAAGCTATATTGTGGCTTCAAAGTGTGGTCACGGGAGCTAGTTTTATGATGTTTTTATGGCTTTTTAAATGACATTTTACTACCGTCCTGAACTGATCTTGCAAAATTCACCATGTGATCCGCGGGAGGCAAGTATAAAAGTTTGCAATTGCTCTACGACGAGAACATTTTTACACGTATGATTACTTAAAACGCACACAACGCACGTGACTGAGAGCATGCCCTACCAGGCATCATTAAGCCACATTCACAAAGCATTAAACAGGCACATTACGTTTCGATCGCAATTCTCTACGCAAAGCTGAGAGAAGCCGTTACCACCTATAATTAAACTGGGGAAAATGTGCTTGCATTTTTCAAAATAAGCCGGAGGCACCAGAGCTACGATTTCAAGTCTGAAATTTACACCACTGTTAAACCTGATGGTGTTGTCATAAAATCGAGCTAGACCTGTAGCGGTCAGCTTTCAGGATCTCTGACCCACAAAAAGAAAACCCTCTCAGAATCAGTGAAGGGAAGAAGAAAGAAAGAAAAAAAAAAAAAAAAAAATCAATCTTTCTGCTTTATCCTTTTGGCTTCAGGGATAAAAAAAAGAGGGCAGACAGTCTAAAAGTTTCATAAAATCCACAGGCTTTCACGGCAAAAACCAGCAAGATACATGACAGGCTGTGCCACGTCTAAAGGATTTTTTTTCTTTTTGTACAGCAACCAGTTTTACAGTAATACACCTTTTGAAACGGTATGGACTCTTATATACTGTAATAAATACTATGCGCTCATTTAAGCGTTTTTAACAGCTCTTAGACAAGAGCAACGTAAAACCCACCATGACACCTATTGACATGCCCTTTTTATTGATGTTGGCAAACACGGCATCAAGATTTGACCTCCCCAGCTGACGTGATGCAAAGTAATGAAGACTTTGTGAAAGGATAATAAATTTTCCCCTGCCTGGCAATACAGAACACGACTCGGTGACATCCATTATTTGTTTAACAGACCGAGCGAGTGTAATAAAACCGCCAAGAACAAATATTTAAATCAAATTAATGCCTCAAAACATTGTAGTAAAATCAGAAAGCGGACTTTTCCCTAAGTGCCGCTGCTTCAAATAAGGCTTGCTTAATAGATCCGCACTTTATTGGTTCGTTTGATCTTTATGGTTCAATGAAAATGAATTGTGCAATCATAAAACCTACTCAAATTTGTTGTAAGAAGCAAAGACGGGAAACGGGGATTAGAGCCGACATGCTTCGGAGATGCTTTAAATTTGAGTTTGTAAATCATTGAGGGGAAGTGAAGGTTGGGGCAGATGATTATTGTCCCCCTCTTCACTGGAATACAGGAACAACTTGGCTTGCATACAAAAGAAATTCTCAACTTCTTGAATTTTTCAGTTTATGTGAGAAAAAGCTGGTTGCCTTAAGTTTTTAAGTTGTCTCAACTTTTGATTTTCTTACAGTGCCGTTTAAAATGTTAAACACACTACCGTTCAAAAGTTAATACGTGTATTTAGCAGAGGAGCAATTAAATAGTGAGTCAAGATATATTTAAGAGACAAGTGACATTAATACAAATAAGCCACCAATTCACTGTAACAGTATGATATGAGATGTCCGTTCTGAACTTTTTCTTCATCAAAGAACACGGAAAAAGAATATTTCAACAATAAGAGCGATAATGAACACGGAAATGAAAAAGAATCATGTGACACTGAGTCACTGCAGCTGAAACAGGAAAAAAGAATTTATTGTATTAAAATAGAACTGCGTAACTATTTTTAAACCAGCGAAAAATGCATCTTTGGTGAGCATTTGAAACTTTTTTTTTTTCAAAAACATTCAAACTTTTGACCGTTTGTAAAACACACACACACACCCAAACACATTTATTTTTAGTTTCAAGCCAGCGAAACAGATTAAAGCGTTACAAAACCACAACCCAAACACGCTTGCATTCTCACTTCTGAGACACAAATCCATTGTCCCATAAAGCAATAAACTAAACATTACTACTTGCGTTGCATTTGATTTAAAGTTCTAATCAATTTATAGTTAAGCGGCTATGAATAAAACAGTAAATGCATGAAAAGCATGTTTTTCGCTGACAGAGATCCGTCGTGCAAGGACCGCCAAGACCCTAAAATGTATTGTTGATTATTTTCGGGTTCAACTTATTATTGATCTTATTGATTCGCTGCTCTCATGCATCTCCTGATCGATGCATGCTCGTCTGGTCAGATGTCTACTGCTCTTCTAATCAGCATTGGACTCTGGATTTTGGAGTATTCAATTACGGGAAAACCAAGCAATCGCAACTGCGGCACGAATGTCCCAACGCTCGCCGAAAACGCCAACCGAAACTCCCTCTGGTTCACCATTCCACGAGCGTTTTAATCAGAGGAGAGCATGCAAACCATCACGGATCCCAGCAACATCACATATAAAGCCTTTGAAGAAGCTTGCGTGTTGAATTCCCCATTTATCATTTACCCTAAAACACCAAAATATAACAATAATCCAGAGTTCTAGATATTCCATCCAAAAATTAAAGAGGCAAATCTGGCTGGGGACTAACTATGCCTGCAGCAGCTGAGTTATTGCTCGGGGGCATCCATTACATTTCTCAGTACCTAAGGTCAGTCGGGCTGCTTCTGGCTAAAGCGAGACTGACCCGAATAACCCAAAGATGTCTTAGGTCTCCAGACAACCTACACGGATCACAGCAGCGGTTGTAAAAGGGCGCAGGAATGCTGCGAAAGACGGAACAATCTCGCTCTCCTCCCCATCAGCAGATTCCACCTCTAAGAGCATGCCTTATTCATCCAAGTAGTAAAATAAAAGAAGCCCGGCTGAATTATTTAGCATCCAAGCACTTCAGCTTTCGGGAGGAAAGTCACTATATGATAGAGGGAAAATAAACAGACCTGGAATAAAAGCTGTGACCAAAAGGAGAGAACATCAGAGATATGAGAGAAACGCTGTAAGCTCTTCGTGTTGCGTGTTCAGATGCTTGCGCGGAAAAAGGGCTGAATAACTCGAGAGCCAAAAATAGCCAGTGATATTCAAAGCCCATTCAAATGATTGTCACGGTTACGCGGAAACAATTACAATACTACAGGACTTTCAAAGCTACCTGACATATCTATTTACCTAAAGTCAAGGGCTATTAGATGCTTGCTAATTTCCAGAGCCAAAATTTAGTATCGTTAGCATTTTAACTAATAAAAAGATATTCATGTCAAATTCTTAATTATACCAACGACAACAAACTCAAATTTCTTAACCACTGTATCAACTTTTAAAAGGTCTTGAATGAGGAATGCTGAACTAACGTTCTACCTAATATTCGATCTAATGGTATTATTAAACTTTAAAATGCTATGATTTCATTACGAACACTGTGTTTTTTAAAGTAAAAATACGGTGCTGTTGAATGGAGATCCACAATCTTGCAATCAATGAATATGTGTGTCAAGTGATTGCTTGTGATCAACTGCTGATAATGGTTTATTTTATTGTGATTATATTGTAATATGGTCGTCGTGGTGCATATTTTCATCCTGCTTATCTAGTCGAAGCGCAGACATTTCAAACTTTGGCGCATTTTGGCCTTGTTTATAATTGAAACTCCCGACCTGCGATACATAAATTACTTTTTCGGCCTTAATATAGGTATTTTAAAACTTTATCTGGCATTGAAACTTTTGTAGCCTCTTTCTTGGCTGCCCTGTCGCAACTACTTTAACAGATATTACCACAATTACGTTATTTGATCGGTTAGCGTCGCACACTTAAAGTAACGCTTCTCAACATGGTAAAACTTCAAAGCATTATGGCCTGTGACAGCGCAGCAGAATCAGTAGTTTGGTGCGGTTAATGTAGCGTGCAAAGATTAAATCAAATAAATGTGTTTACATGCCCGCATACTGTTGCCAGCGGTCACAGTCTCGCAAAGGCAATGGAAGCCATCGCCGAAAATGAATGGGTTTTGTTATTCTGTGCAAGACGTATATTGCATATTCTGACGTAAAAGATAACTGGTGCGAACCTTTCACTCTTTCACAAAGCCCACTGGCTGAATTCATCGCTCTCTGCCGTCTCTATGTCAATACGCACATTTGAAATTTCATTTCTGCACATTTTTACTACGTTGCCCCAAACATTGACAATCGGTGAAGGCCTCAACTAGTTTCTCATGTTAGTTTGAATTGGGCATAATTAAAATGGTGAGGGGAACGAGGTCTGAGAAACCGGAGATCTCCGTCATCTATAATGAATGAAAGGATCTCGGGGCCCAGAAGGGCGTCCTGCGAGCACTTCCTGCGGCGGTCGAGCGTTACAGGTGTAGGAGAGAAGCCATAAACAAACATACAAAAGAAGTACAATGACAAAGAGCCCTGTTACTGAAGCATAATGGCCACCCTCAACGCAAACACATCGCATTCGGATTCTAAATATAGCTAAAGAGACATGAGCAGGGGAATATTTAAGAACCGGTTTTGGAGTCAAAACTTTTTAATTACATTATGGCCGAGCCTTGCTTCGGATTAAATGACTTTTGATAATTTTATGTTAATGACATAATTGTTTATGAACAGCAATTTAAATAAAAAGGAGACATTTTAAGCACACACACGATTGTTTAAAGTCTTGGGTCGATGCTTAAAAAAAAAAAAAAAAAAAAAAAAAAAGTCTCTTATTTGATCAAAAATACAGTAAAAAAAAAAAAAACAGTAACATTGTGAAATAAATAAAAATATATATATATATATATATATATATATATATATATATATATATATATATATATATATATATATATATATATATATATATATATATATATAAAAATATAAACTCACACACTTTTTAAAAGATAATGTATTCCCGGGATGCCAAAATTGAATTTTCAGCATCATTACTCCAGTCTTCATTGGCATATGAGCCTTTAAAAAAAATAAATAAATAAAAATTACATTTTTTAAATCTTTCCAATATGCTTATTTGGTGCTTCATCTCCTATAATTATTATTATTATTAATGGTAAAAGTGTTTGTGTGTTATTTGTGTGGATACAAAGATATCGTTTTCCAAGATTGTTTGATTAATCAATATTTTTTTTTTTTTTTTTTAAAAGCACTGATATTAAATAGACAGATCTGTGTTGACACTTTTAATCAAATAAAGCATCCTTTTAGAATAAATAAATCATTTCTGTAAAATAGATCTCACTGATCCCAAACTTTTAAACAATAGTGTATCTGCATGTATATATACACACATACATACACACACACATATACACTAACACTAATACTTAAGTAGTCACATATTTATCAATAATCACTCATTAAATATTTATATATCAGTAATGATTAATCTTTGATTATCATTTGTCAATCAACATTATTGTCAATCAAGTAAACATGCATTTGTATCATGTATGAAAACATTAAAAAGCACATGAAACGCGTCGAAAAACAGCCCGCTAAATGTCACCGTGACCTATCCGTTTTTAGGAGCTTCCAGCTTTCAGTCATAAAAGCAAGAGGAAAAGAAAAAGAATATCACACAGCCATTTTTACTTCATAACCTTGAGATCAATTTATTTTCTGAGGCAGTTCAGCTCCTCAAAGGTCAGAGTGTCTGGCGGGGCGAGACAGAGCGCCCACAGCCACGTCTGACAAGCGAGACCCCACAGGGTCCAGCTGTGACTGTTTGTTTCCGTCGGTGCCGGCGATCAATGGATGAAATCCTGCCATTCAGGGGTGAATTATCACCGTTCCCATGCCGAGCCGCTGCATTAAGCAGGAGAGGCGAGGGACTTGTCAGATACGCAGGAACACCGATAGTCTGGGCGAGGAACGTGGAGTCTAAAATGTGCTTAACTTTATAACGGTTTAATCCTGGCAACGATACTCATCCAACTCTGAGGAGCAACAGGTCCTCCACTGTTAGTCCCCTCAACAAAGCGGGACATGTTTGAACAAACTCAAGCTTCAAACCAAAAACTCAGAGCTCACGAACTGGCGTTGCAAAGTGACACAACGTAAATGCGAAGGACACCGTAGGAGCGCAGACACCATTTCCTTATGCAAATAACTGAAACTGAAAAGTCGTGACTCATTGTGGAGGATAAACTAGGAGGAATTCCAGAAACCAGCCAAAAAAAAGAAGAAGAAGAAGCAAGGACGCAAGGTCAATACCAGCTGAAAGGCGATTTTAAAGCTTTACCGTGCTGTCGGTTTTCATCTGCATCTTTACTCCGGACTTGCCTGATTCAGATGGGAATAACCGAGTCTCAATCAATAGCGAATTTAATTTAATCAAGCTGATGTGAAGTCTACGTTTGACTCGTACCGGGGGGGGGGGATTATTAGACCGGCTTGACATGCTCTAAACGCTCCGTCCTGACAGAAACGAGAAACGACAGCCTTGTTTACGTTCCTCGACAAGCTCGTAGTTAACGCTTTAACAGGTCGCCTCAACCAAGACATTGGGATGAGCTCGACTCAACCTCATCAACCTGCTAAACGTACAACAACAACAAAAATAGCTAGTTGGTTTTAAAGGGTACACCATTTTTCATCAGCATCACTGATGAAATATAGAATATAACCAGTGATGCTTTTGCTCACATGCAATAAAAATAGCTGAACAATTACATTTTTTTTGCCAATATTACACATTAACTCTCAAGCATAAATTACTGAGCCCCTGTAACTGCTAGTCGTCATAAGCTAAATAGGTTTTGGCTTGCTATTATGTGCATCAAGAACAGGATAGTGGTGACGCACCTCGGACTTGAGATATAATTTTTCTAGTTTACATGTAAACAAAAAGCTTGCTCTCCTCACGTAAAAACCTCAAGCTGGGTTATGACTGAACGGTCTGACATTTAGGGAACAGAAAGCGAAACACATACAGGAATGCTAATATAAATATTGACTAAATAGGGACTGCTGACTTAACCAAAAAAAAAACGTAAATGCAAGCTAAAATACTTATAAACAGGGAATAGATGAGAAATGCTAATGGATATGAGCACTGTGAACAAAAGAGAGGGGAATAGAGTTTTATGCTTGGTAAAAAACGGTCTAAAATACTGCAATACAGAAAAAAATAAATAAGCCATTGTTTTTGATATACAGCGCAAACTGACTTGAGGGGGATACTGACTAAATGCCGCCAACCGGGAATAAATACTGACTGAAATACTGAGGGAAAAAAAGAGACTACTGCTCTCTGAACAAACTTTCGGTGAAGGACACAACGAGCGAGACCAGTTCGTCGACGGGAGACACGGGTTTCTCGTCAAACCGAGCTGTCAGACCATACAGGTTTCTCAACTACGGGGAAACGCTTCCCCGAAACGGGCGCCTCACGTCCACTCAACTAACAGCAGCACTTGGTTTCGTTAAGTTCACGCGCGACGGGGGAAAGTTGAGTTCTTCACGATATCTGCGCAAACCGAGGGGAGGGTCAGGGGAGGTGTAATGAAAAAAAACCACACACTATACCTCTTTAATCTTGGCTCTTTTCGCTTTAACGTCGGGATCGGCGGGCTCGCGCCCTGTTGATCCGGGCGGCCGCGCGTACTGCACGAACGGCAAGCTGTCAGCTTTCGCCCCGTTCTCCGGTCCGCTCTGCGCAAGTTTCGCCTTGTCGCTGTTGATGTCCCGCTTGATCTCGTCCGGCCGCTTCTGTAGGGTGTCCTTGGCCTCGATCAGCGCCTTTTCGTGGTCTTTCTTGATCTTGGCCAGGATCTTCTCATCCTTGCCCGCGCCGGTGCTGGTGTCGCTGACCGTACCTGCGCGCGTCTCTGCCTCCACCGACGACGAGCGGAAGAAAACTCCGCTGAGCAGCTTTGAGGAATCCGGCAAGAAGAAGATAGCCCCGAAACACAGGGTGATGAAGGCGCTGAACACCAAAAGCAAGATGAATTTCTCCGTGAGCCTGAAGGAGGTCGGGCTGGCGGACTTCCTATTCGGAGTGGCCGTGAAAGGCAGGAGAGAAGCTACAGGCATTTTCTTCTGCGTTTAAAAACCCCGTCTAAACGTGTTCAATTCTGCCACAAAGTAACTCCCCGATCACCTTGACCCGCGCCGCTCACGATACCTGTTACATTGAACTCGGCGCGTCCGAAGAGGAGACGGTAGATCCTCCGAAAGAAGTTGATCCCGCTGCGCGAACGGAGTCCTGCCGCCTCAACTGATCACGCCTGAAACACATCTGTGTAAAGTCTCGTTGGCGGAACGGAAGGAATGGCAGAGATCCGTGATTGACAGCGCGCCTCGGCCAATCGCGTTCCGCCGCCGGTGCACAAGTTCGTTGTGGGCGTGTCTTCCGGATTTAAAGTACAGCGGCGTGATGTCTTGTTCAAACTTAATTGGTTATGGACTGGGATTGGGATCGTGGTGGCGTGGGCATGAAAGGCTTATTTGTTTTATTTGTAGTTCAAACTGTAATTATTATAAATAGCCATTTAGCAATTGATTAGCATTTTAACCGGTTTGAACGACCAGCCGGAGTCATGTTTGCTTGTTTTTCCGCACAATATCTAAAAACAACTTGCATTTACTTGAGAACCAACATTGCATAAGATATTAAGACTTGTTTTCATATGTATCATGAATATGAATGTATTTCGTCTCGCTGCACTGACAGTATTTTTGTGATACGTGTTATTAACGTGTTATTATGTAGCCTAAAAATATGCCAGTACAGTAAGTCTTTATATTTTATGCAGAGTTGCTTTTCTAGTAAATCTGTCTTGTTTTAAAATATATATATGACTAGGGTTAAGAAATAAAGTGGAAGAAAATATAGGACACAATACTAATCCACAGACCTTGAGTGAAATGAATTAGTGAGAAAATACAAAAAACACATTCACAAAACGTTCTTAGATTTAGAGTTACACGAAGGTCAAAAAGTAAGTATTCCTTAAGTTAAAAGGAATTTATTTTAAAGTATCCTATACATGGCAGAGGACGAGCGCAGGTTTAGCTATAAACGGCACATGCGTAAAGCGAGGCCAGAATTGACTACAACCGAGGATTTCCTGGAACTCGATTACAAAATAAACACAAAGTCAGACAGCGATCGTTCAGCCCTGACTCTGTTTTACGAAGCGCCGGCGGTAGCATTGTTCTTTATCAAGAAGACCGAGAACGGGAGACAGCTGCTTCATGCATGAAGATATGAGGGCCAAAAGCTGAAAAACCGCTTTGAGAGTTTTCGCTTTCTTAACAGTAGGACGCCTCGCTCCTCGCATCTGGAAAGCTCGAGCATGCGTTGTGTTTTTCGGTGTATCGTGAGGTTTGATGGCGAGCTCATTGTTTTAAGTCAGTGAGTTCATCTGCCAGTAAAATATGAGCGGTGGTGGGGCGCGCAGCTGTTGTCTTTGTAGTGACTGTCTGCTATAGCGACTTTGTCAGAGATCCAGTGCAACAGATTCACTTTATCCATATGTTCTTTTTTTATGATTGATAGCCAAATCTGTTTCTCTACAAGCAGCCTACTTTTCCTGAAAACTCCTGCTTTTGTTGCTTTTTAATGCTGGTTCAACCTTACTTGAGGTATTTAAACAAAAATCTTTTTAAAAATGATTGACGCCGGCAAAGGAACCGCAGATGCGCGTTTTGGCGTACAGAAATAATTCGTCCTAATTTTATTAGAGAAATGATTTGCCAGACACGTCGCGAGTGACCCGAGTTTGATAAATCGCCTAAAATGTCCAGGTTTCGCTTTATTTCTGACTTGCCCTGTATAGCCCTAATGCATAATATGTACATGCCTTTGCATCGCTTTCACCGTTTTCTGTAGATGCCTCCTTCTCGCACACCACTATCGGTCAATCTGTCGCAATGCCTGCATGTTGCTGTGCTAAACAATGAGAAAACAAAGCCAAATCCTGGGCATTTTGGGCAATTTAGATTGAAAAAACTCAACGAATGAGTTGAATGCATGATTCGAAAAAATGTTCCTGAACGAATCTGCGTCTGACGCATTGGCTGAATCAACAAGACGATTGTACACGCTCTCTTTTCGCCATCTATTGGTGTTAACTATTACAACGAATCAGATTCACTAAAAACCGTAGGCTAGCCAGTAAAACACTGAGAAAATCCAAGCTCTGTTTGTGTTATGTCAACACTCTCGGTCTTAATGAGTTTTTAATTAGTCATGTTTACTTGTTTTTCAGCAAAATATCTAAAAAAATCCCCAAAACAACTTGCATTTACTTGAGAACCAACATTGCATAAGATATTAAGACTTGTTTTCATATGTATCATGAATATGAATGTATTTCGTCTCGCTGCACTGACAGTCTTTTTTTTTTTACTTGTTATTAACTTGGTTATATAGCCTAAAAAAAAAAAAAAATAAAAATCTGCCAGTGCAGTAAGTCTTTATACTTTATGCAGAGTTGCTTGTCTTGTTTTAAAAAAACGTATTAGCTACTTTAACTACTGGACAATTAGACAAAAGCATGGCTTTGCTGTATTCTCAGCTGGTTAGATTGGTTAGATGCAAAATGAGGAAGGTTTTGTCGAAAACAGCAGGTGTCGTGCAGGGCGTATTACTGTAAATGCACACATTTCCTGTTGCAGGAGTTCTTGCACACAAATTTCAGGGGATTTCAGTCTTGTCCCTTCATCGTAACAGCTGGCCGTCGCTCCCAAAAACGTAAGGGAGTGCATGAAGGAGGTTGAAAAAGGAGGCTGTTGAAGAAGAAGAAGGGGATAAAGGGCGATCAGGTACATAACATAACACAAATATAACCAGTTCTACCGCTACACCTACTTTAAATTCCTCAAAGTTTTGTCTATGTTATCTTTTGTTTGCTCAACAGGACTTTCTAAGTGTCGGCAATACAGTCACATGAATATCTTTTTTTATTCACTCACCCTCAGGCCATCTGAGATGTGAATGAGTTATTTATTTGTTTTATGGAAACAGAGTTGGAGAAATTTAGTATCACACGATTTGTTCACCAATCTAATGAACTTTTAACCATCAAAATGCCATTCCATAATAACACAGTGAATTCTATCTATCCCCTGTTTGTCTTTTTCCAACTAAACACACCAATATATTGTTTTATAACTGTGTTTGCTTGTAAGCATTGCTTGAGCTGTGCTTATTTCTCTCCTGATTCATCTTAAGGATGGATTTGTTGCTTACAGACGTGCAGCTTTTCAGTCAACAAGATGTTAATTTATAGACTGGATGGATTGTGGTTTATCGCAATGCTTTTTTTAAGCTGCTTGGACTCGCGTTCTGACGGCACCCATTCGCTACAGTGACGCGATGCCAAATATCTCCAAATCTGTTCTGATGGAGAAACAAACTCATGTACACCTTGCTTGGCTCATACGTTTAAACATCTTTCCCAAAAATCCTTTTAAAAGGAAAATGGCCGTTTATTGGCCGTTTAGAAGCGATTCATAAAGAGACTGAAACCTCCCTTTGCGCTCAGCTCGTACCTGAGGTAAGATGCTTCCTGCGGAGGGAACGTGTGCACTGCATGCAGCTAAACACCTGCTGCTGCACGCATCGACTGCCACGCGCTTGGTTCCCAATCTCGCTGATTTACCATCTTCAACTAAACTGCATCATTCACGGCTCGCACTTCACTTGTCATCAGCCGCTAAGACGAAGCTTTCTGAACGTTGAGTTTTTTTAGACGGTTTGAAAGAACCTTAATTATACGGCTCCAAAAAAAACATTTGGCCGATTTATGGCGTGCACAGTAAAGCTGAGGAAATGAAAATTAGTCCATATTTGTTTTTCGTCTTTGAGGGAGTTTCTATGGAAGCCATATGGCGTCTTTGCACCTGCTTGAAATAAGCAGGTATGCAAATAACAGCGGCCCGTGGGGATCTAAAAAGAACGATAGAGCCTATCAGGTAATGCCGTATAATTCGCAACTGAAAACAAGTTGTTGTGAAAGCATGGTGAAAAAGGTTCACAGATAGTTTAATTGTACATTCAAATATGTGGAAACGCAACGGTGTTTGATTTTTTAAATGCTGTAACATTCTGTTAGCCAAATAGTAATTGAAACTATATGTGTGCATAAAGGATAAAAATTACCGTTTCTAGTTAGAGGAGTACAATTGAATCGGCACTGAGGCAAAAAAGAGAATTTTATGAATTCTTATTGGCAGTATTTTGGCCTTTCCTTTCTCTTTAATGTCACATACCTTCTTCACCCTGCAATAGCCTTTGGCCAAACAATGAGAAATGGGTCTCTCTCTCTCTTTCTCTGACCAAGATATGTGACACATAGTCACTTCTCAGCTTGACCCGGGCAATAGATAAAGCTTTACTGCTTTCAACAAAAAGCATGAAGCAGCACTACTTTTTTTTCAGCACAGGTAATAAGAAATGTTTATTGCACTTACTAAACCTGTACTGTAGCTGTCAGTCACCGCACCTGAAGGAATCATGTACTTAATAATCACTGATTCTATCCTACATCTTGGAGTACGTGACCCAAATATGAATTTTCACTGTATATTGTCATCTGAACAAGTAATTGTTCTGAAAAATGGTGATAAAAAAGAAATCTAACGATTGGTTATTATTACTGTTTACTTTAATTTACTTTAATACTTTAATACTTTATTCTTAAACTATTAACGTTAACAACAACTCCTGTTGAAAAGAACAGCATATGCTGGTTAGGTATGTTTTGAAGCCGGGATGCTAGTTTAAGATGGTCTATGTCGACACGTGCCCAGCATAAACCAGCAAAGGACCATCTTAAACCAGCATCCCAGCTTCAAAACATACCTAACCAGCATATACTGTTTTATTTACGAACCTTGTGGATTCCCGGGTCACCGTTAATCAGAAGCACATTTAAAACTGGACTATAATTTCATTTCGTTTCGTATAATTCTTTCCGCCATCAAAATGATTTTTTTGACATTTAATAATTATTCCATCTGCCGCGAGAAAAGGCTGTATACGATACGCCACCTGCAGCATCCTCGCATGCAATAACCTACTTGCCAGGACAACTTCTTATGTTTACAGTCGTTATACCGATGACGCCATGCTTGAATTTCCTGCGAAAGCCTACCCGTACCACTCAAATAATTGTAATCTAACCGAGATAGCTTTAAACGCTGCCTGGTTATGCACTTAATTTAGGATCGCGCTAAAATCTGACTCAACTGATGGAGCGAGTCGTTTATGTCAGAGCAGAAACCGGTCATTATTATTTTTGCGTTTCTGTTTGGTGCTCTCTTAATGCTTTCGACGAAAGTTATTATACATGCATAAGAAATCTAGCTTTTTATACAGGGCGGGGGTCACCGGTTCTGTAAAGGTTGACAACCCAGTACAACACTGAGTTATTGAATAACGCTGACGTCGCGGGGCTTATTCAATAAACATCACTAAGAATCCCACCTGCAAGTCAGCAGAAATCCCACACATCCTCTGAGTAATTCAAAATAGACTTAATAGCCAACCTCTCTGAGGATATATTCCGATAAGGCTTCATTTCTATTGACACATCTCGCATACAGATTCCTTCCTTAATTGACCTATCCGTCATATAACGGCATTTTCTGCGCCAGCATAACAAAATGTTAACAGCCCTTGCCCTTGATCTATCGGCAATGCCGTTGTTACAAGCAGGTCGTTCGAAATGATTTCACTTTCAAATGAGATAATCCCCGTAACAAACCTGCCTTCTGATTCGCGGACAGCGCGAACAAGCAACCGATCTTTGACATTCGGGTTTGATAACCTCATTGAAATCGTTAGCGAAAGGTCAAATAAATTCCAGCTCCGGAGACAAGTGTTCAACACCGTCAGGACACGACAAACAGGAAGCGCCGTATATTAGCACAAACTCATTAATGAAGCAGCCGTAGAGACTGTGCGCTTGCATTTATGTGTTTTGCATGGCTAATGTGTATTCTCCACCTCGACGGGCACCTCGATGCACTGCGTATCAGCGCTACGCAACATGTGCACGACGGCGGGTGCATCACTGAGCGACCGCTAAATAAACGGCTTCCGCTATTCTTAGCTCTATTCAAGTCGTATCAGTTAATTCACAATAATGCTGAATGCTTGTGCTGTAAGCAGTTAGAGTACTGCTGTCTGGCAACAAGTCAAACTCTTTATTATACTTGCATCAAATGGCCTTTCATGTGCAGAGGAGAAAACCGAATAAAAGCCCTTGAAACAAATTGCCTATATTCAGTCTTAGAGCAGGTATTATTTCACCCAGTTTGTTTTAAAATTCTATCAAGCATGATATAAATGATGAACACGATGAGTAACGAACACGGAAAAAACCCCTTCCCTCCCAAAAAAACCAAACAAACGACAACAAAACTGACACATTTACGATTAACGAGAAAACAGATGTTTGATTGGCGAACAACTGAATTGGTCTGAACGCTCCGTTCATTAATCAAACCGAAGTTATTCTCGAACTATAATCATTTCAAGAACGAAAGTTAAAGTTGAATGAAAATTAAAGTCCCAGGCTTGGATTTTTCAGAAGCAGGAAAGGCGCATTCATGATTAATGAGAGAAGCAACCCATGTTTGAATCATTAATGAATCGTTCTTTTTTTAATGATTCAAATGGTTCTGCAGCAACGGTTCAGGTGTAAGTACAAAAAAAAAAAAAAAAATGAATAATGGCAAATGAGAGTTATCTTATTTCTTCGAAACACATAATATAGCGCATTTCTCTTAAATCGACTACGTTCGTTAAACTTTTATGATGCTTTTGCATATCACGGGAGGCTCGGTCATTATTCGAAATTGAGAATTTTTGCATCATCTGAAAGCTGAATAAATAAACTTGTTAGGATAGGGCAATATCGGGCCGAGATGCAACTCTTTACTAATCTGAAATCTGTATTCATAAAACATTTTTGAGAAAGTTGCCATTAAAGCTGTCCGAATAAAGCCCCGGCAACGTACGTTACCGATCAAACGTTGCGTTTGAACCAAAAATGCACAAAATATTTTCACGGAACCGCGATCTTCACTTAACATCCTAATGATTTTTGACACAAAACAAAAAAAAAGAGATCGTTTTAACCCTATTGCTACAAATATACCCGTGCTGCTTATGAGTGGTTTTGTTCACACAGGTCAGAGGTAATGACGTTCTCGTTATAATAAATATTCCAGAATTTATTAGGCAATGTATTTGCTTTAAATATCATGGAAAAAGAATACATATTGTAAAATATTTACAGGCGGTTTGTATTACATTGCATTATATCACAATGACATTTTGAGCCCCCGTTGTGTTTGTAGCCCAAACTGTATTTAATTCAAACTAGAGTTTATACTAGGCCTATATTAGTCACACTGCTGCGATTCGTATGCATTTTCCACGCTAATGAACACGACTTGAATGGATAACCTCTAACAGACCTTCTTAATCCCGCTAAACGCCATAAGATAAGGCCACCCGTCTGACTTTCTGAAAAGTGTCCACGGGCGTAACAGCTGACAGACTCTCCACAGACGGCACGGCGTGTTTACTTCTGCTATCGGGAACGTCTCCTCCGCTTTATGAGGCTGTCGCTCGGCTCCGTTTAAAGAGCTGCCTCTCTTTTCCCGTCAGCCACGGCTTGCGATTTTTCGTCGCGATAGCACAAAATGAACTTTCGCGTGATGAGCAGCGCCTCGACGCAGAGCCGGTTTGTTTGCAGGGAACGCGAACGGCAGCGAAAAGCGAACCTGGAGGCTTTCGCTGGCTTTAAGCCGCCGAGCTGTGGCGAAATGCGAATCGGTGGGGGGGAACTGAAAGAGGACAGGTGCAAACGCTTTGCGAAGCCCGCTTTGGTATGGTACAAATTGATCGAAAGTTAACACGGCTCGACTTCATTTGCATTCCTTTGATTCTGAAAAGGTCTGTTTGTTTGCGAGCCTATTCACGCGACAAACCGCCTCAATGCAGACGTAGCTCTGCCTCCTGTTCGCAGCGGGCCCATTGGAAAGCCGTAAAAAGGGGATAAGAAATCATTCAGGTTTAATTATTGACCTTGTGCACGCTATACATGACTTAACCGCAGTTGACTGTACTGGGAATGGTTCATATATTATCGCAGGCGTTTCAGTCATTAACAAGGCAACAGAATCCCACGACATTATGAGCAATTCGGCTGAATGACTTTCTTATTCTGTTTAATACTGGAATGAAATATTACCAAAGAAAACTAATATGAACCTAGAGAGTTATTATAATATTGAGATGCTCAGCCAAGTATATTACGGTGTCAGGGCTGGAATAGTGAAGATGGAAACTTATCCTTGGGACAGAGGGCTTAAAATTAAATGTAATATCATCTTATTTATCATCATGAATAAATATGACAAGGTGAATATAAAGGTCCCGAAGCTTCTCAGACCTGGATTTATTAAAAATAATGAAGCGTTCTATAATAAATGGGCATGGATATGCCCAAACACATAAACAAAGAAATTACTAAATCATTTTATTTTTGTTTATTTATTAATTTATTTTTTTAACTTATTCGTTTATTACTTTTATACTGCATTTTGCATTTTTCTTTTTTTTTTGTTTTAATTAAATGTCAATATAATTTCATTTGATAGCTGGTATTTTTACGTACACTTTTTGCATAATTTGACAAACAATCTGCGATTAAATTAATAAATATTGAAGTTTACTCCTTTTTATTGAAGGAAATTAAAGTAGGAAAGGAAGGAAATTACAGAAGGAAAACTTTGTCAGTGGAAAGAAATCATCTGAAATGCATATTCTGTAAATTTGCAGCAAATAAATGTACAGAAGCCAATTTAGGAGGACTGGGCTTATTTAAAAAAAAAAAAAAAAAGTTATTCCAAATGGTACGACATAATAACCTGGCATTTGCAGATTTTTTAACATCAAATTTAAAGACCTTTTTTAAAGCTATGAACTTCACATTTCAGCCTTCAAACAATTTCTAAGAAATAAAATGAATATAAAGCAATTATTACATTAATTGAAACAATTAGTATAAAATATTTAATTAAAAAGCATATATCTAGTCTCTTAATTGTTTCGATTTTTAGAATGCATTCGCTTTTTGGTCGATCCACAGGTTCTCATTTAAAAACATGTAACAAAACCAGCAGAAGGGCTCAATGAAAATCTGAATTCCTTCTCTGACATCAGGTTTCACTTTTAAATGTAATCGTCATATTAATCCATATAGCAATTCTCGTCTTTCCTCTTCTAATTTTTGTACCGTTAAGAGTTCCCACGGCCTTAAACGTAAACAATTAAAGACGTTTCAAGGATGCAAACACTTCCGTCATGCGTTTGGCAAAAGGCTTTTGTTGACTAGTGCATTTTACCTTCGAAAGTCCCCGTTGTTTGAGCAGCGGCGTGATGATTTATTCAGATTTCGAAACGTGACTTGCTTTTCAAATGTTTTAAAATCGATCACCCGAGTCTGACATAACCCGTACTCAAAGACGCCGCGGGCCGTCGGTTGCCCATCACCGGTTTAGATGAGCGTTATTTAAAACGGAAAAGCTTTCGAGAAACCTTAAAAGAAATAAATAGGCATTTCAATTTCTAGACATAAAAGGCACCTGAAAATTAGCATTAAGTAAAGTGCCCCGGACAGCATTACTGTGCCCTTCGTAACGCTGGGAAAAATAAAGTTTGCTTTAATAAAAGTCATCCTGAGAGACATAAAAGGCATATAATAAAGAGTCGAATCGGCAAATGAAAACACGCGTCCCTCTCGTGCTTCTCTAGAGGGAAAATCTCGTGTCGTGAGTCATGACCCGTCACTGTCGAACGCCGCATCTGGAGTGACAGACATTTGTCAGACATTCTATACAAGAACCAGACGTGAAACCAGGCTGTTATTTACATCCTACTCTCTCCGGGTTTGCCATTCGTTCCGACTATTACTGTTCATGTTTTATAGAGGCGGCATTTCAAATTGGATGCGGATGTGTGCTTGTGGTCACCCACTCGCGGATCTCAAAGCGACGCGAAGACGCTTGTGAGTTATTGCGTTGTTCATTCGCAGCAGACGGGTCGAATGCTGCGGGTTCAAACTGTCATATTCAGTGGAAATTCACTTCTGGTTATTGATGCGGAGCGCACGTGTCTTTATAACTGTTTTCAGTAAAAGTAAAGCCATTGAATAAACGGTATATGGTATTTAACCCTTTAAGCTCACAAGCGTGATGTAATTTTTAGCTTTTTGCAGATCAAATGTAAAACTTTGCTTGAGTACACTAATAACTGTTATTGTGACGCACAGTGTATCAATCAGTCATGTTAAACACTCATCAGAAGAAAAAAAAGCAGGTGCACATGGAAAAACTGGTGCACAATGAAAAAAAAAAACATTTTAAATAAATTACACTGGACATCTATAAAATGAAAGACCTACAATTAAGCAAATGTTAAAATCTTTAACTTGCATAATTCAGTTAAATTGAAAAAGATAGTTCACGTTCAGACACAATAAATTTATATATATATATATATATATATATATATATATTTTTTAGGCTAATTCTTCTGATATTATAAAAATATAGTATTTTAGATATTGTTTTATTATAGTAATATATATTGTATATTCCGTTTCATTTTACAGCTTGCATCAATAAAGTGAAAACCTTTGCCTTTAAGTAATGCAGCATCTGAAATGACAGCCTATCATTATTTAAAATAATGTTTTTTTTTAGGCTGTTTCTTCTGTATAAGTACTTTGGATTTTTTGTATTAGCCATAGTATTTTAGATATTGTTTTATTATAATTCATTCATTTTACAGCTTGCATCAACAAAGCGACAACCTTTAAGTAACGCAGCATCTGAAATCATTTAAAATTACAAAGCCTATCTTTTTTTTTTTCCAGTACGAAACCTAAAAGCTGCAGGTTTACAGTTTGATGACGTAAACGGACTTCCATTCCTTGTAATCTCAGCTGAGTTCACAAAAAAAAAAACATAAAAAACAAGCACATGTACTGAAAGTGGGGCCAGTCTCCCTGACAGCCCCTTAAGACCCATCATCATGTTCTTTCATACGCTGTCACATGAATGGCGTCGTTCCGTGTGACCAGTCGGTCTGACACATAGCCATCGCAGCTCAGAGCCGGTCCACCCTGAGCAGGCAGAAAAACACAGGAGGCTGTCTCAGACTAATCCTGTTAATAGAGCTCTGTAAACGGCGCAGACTAACAAAAATACTCTCAACCAAATGCCTTAAATATGAGATTCAAGCTAAAGCCCTCTTATCTCCTGTCATGGAGAGGTGGATGGCGGCGCGGTCCCTGACGTGGCTGCCATGTATTTTATGGTGAATGAGATTTAATGTCAGTCTCGCCGAGTAAAAATCGCTTTCACGTGTCTGATGTGCAGAGGAGGCGATGTCTGCGCTCGTGCAGCGGTAAAGATAACAAACTGTCTGCGCTTTCACCTCACATCACGCTCAATTAGACTGTAGTGGAGCTCAACGCCGGCTGTCTACACACCTAGGCCGTGACAAATACGCGATATATCGGAGGCCGATGTATTTCGAGATTTTCCTGGAAGCTTAGTAACCCGTAATAACCCTTCCTCCAAGGAAAAAGCCCATCTCCTGTTGGCCTCTCGCATCAAAAATCCACCTACGAAACTGTCCAGAACTTGCTTGAACTGTGCAGATTTCTCTCCTGATTCAGACGAGATATATATGGACACCTTCAAGGAATAGTTAAGTTTTACGACGGATATATATGATTTATGGAGCTTCAAAATAACGGCTGCTATCCACCGGCATTAGCAAACTTAGATAGCAATAAACCGAAAGAGGAAATTACGGGGTCATTTTTGGGCGAACTATTCTTTTATTATGAATTTGTTCAATATAAGCATGCAGCTTATGGATTACCGTGATGGTTTTTAACAGTGGGGACGACTCTCGTTCTGACGGCACCCATTCACTGCAATGCTAAATTTCTTTCTTTCTTGCTCTACATCTCGGATCAACAAGTGATCAATTTTGGGGTTAAAACTCAATACGCCAGGATGTCTGGACTTACATCACCTGCACAACATGTCCACATCTCCAACAGGGAACGTCTTATTTGGACCGAGAGCAGCTAATACTGCCGATTTCGACTTTGATAAGAAGCATGAACGGTGCTATGCTTGAGTATAAATGAAATATAAAGGTCAGAATGGAATATTCCTCCCAGTTACCGTATTCACCGAAAAATCTCAGCGCCTTTGCGTCACTCCAGAAACAATCCTCATTTAAACCACAAACTCCTATCAAGACGTTTAAAGCCGGTGGGGAAATAGTCGAGGAGCTAAATCACCTTGTATCCTGTCCTCCTCAAGAAAACACCTCTCAGTTCACATTTCATGGTTGAGCGATATAATCTTTTTTCACTCCGAATGTGCTGAGTTTCCTTTCAAGCTCAGCCGCTGAGACTGTTTCTCCGCATTAACGTCAGAGAGTAAACACATTTCAGAAGGTCACTGTCAAAACAGCAAACTTTCCTTTCATTCTTCAGAGTTTCAGATCGCGAAAGTTTTCCCGCGAGTCGTCGATTTTAATCGGGCAACCTCCGCCGGCCATTTTCCCGCCGAATTATGACCACTACGCTGATAGCATTTCTATTATGTTAACTGCGGAAACAGGTGTCGCCATCTCTGGGATGTCCAAGATCTTGACGGCAGCCCATAAGGCATAATGGATCGGATGCCTGAAGAGGAGAGATTAGCGGGTCATCCTGTTATTTAGGCCTCTCAGAGTTACCAAGAAGAGCAATATTTCATATTTGCAGAAAGCGAAGTGGAGAACAGCGTGTGCTCAGAATGAGAAGAGTCCATTTTCTGTTCCGTCTTTACGGAGTCTTGAAGGCTATTTTGAAAATGTCGTAGCGTGCTCGCCAGTGGACGATTCGTGCCAATTTACTCATTACCTAGTAATAAAAGTCGAGACATTCCCTCAAACGCTTTTGTGGGCTACTCAGGTTATATAAGCTAAAAAAACCCTTACATTTATTAGGGAAGAATAATAAAGCAAATTACGTTATTTTGCCAGTAGGCGAAGACAAGAGTTTTCACTCTTTAGCGGCGATTCAATTCGGCGGTGGATTCTTTTGAAGCTTTTTACGCTGACGGAGCAAAAATAGATAAAGTAAGTATCAATATTGTTACTAAAAGGTGAGTTAATTAGCATTACCGTCCTGTTTTTGTTGATCTGTTATATTAGAAAAGCATTGCCAGCATTGCTGCGATATAGCTTAAATCCAGCCTTCGCGTAGAAAAAACATAATAAATATTATATTTATGAAGACAAATGCGATGTTAATTCACTACAAAAGGTAAATATTTTCATAATAACCTAACGTAACGTACATATAACCACCTTTAACGGTTTTTTTTAACAGGTAAGTTAATTACGAACAAGTTATTGTTATCAATAACAGCCAAGTTCCCTTTTTCAAACTGAATTTATGTAGACTACATGTAAGGTATTCATATCCTCAAACAATATTAATGTTACTTTATTATTTCAACTTGTACATGTTTTAACTGAGAGATCTATCTATCTATCTATCTATCTATCTATCTATCTATCTATCTATCTATCTATCTATCTGTCTATATCTATCTATATCTCTATCTGTCTGTCTATCTATCTATCTGTCTGTCTATCTATCTATCTATCTATCTATCTATCTATCTATCTATCTATCTGTCTGTCTATATCTATCTATCTATCTATCTATCTATCTATCTATCTATCTGTCTATCTATCTATCTATCTATCTATCTATCTATCTATCTATCTATCTATCTATCTATCTATCTATCTATCTATCTATCTATCTCTATCTATCTGTCTGTCTATATCTATCTATCTATCTATCTATCTATCTATCTATCTATCTATCTGTCTGTCTATCTATCTATCTATCTATCTATCTATCTATCTATCTATCTATCTATCTATCTGTCTATCTGTCTATCTATCTCTGTCTGTCTGTCTGTCTGTCTGTCTATCTATCTATCTATCTATCTATCTATCTATCTATCTATCTATCTGTCTGTCTATATCTATCTATCTATCTATCTATCTATCTATCTATCTATCTGTCTATCTATCTATCTATCTATCTATCTATCTATCTATCTATCTATCTATCTATCTATCTATCTCTATCTATCTATCTATCTATCTATCTATCTATACATATCTATATCTCTATCTATCTATCTATCTATCTATCTATCTATCTATCTATCTATCTATCTATCTATCTATCTATCTATCTACTGTATATATATATTATGCAAAGTCAATTTGAAAATGCAAAATATATACAATCAAAAATAATTCTTTGTTAATACTCTACTCTTTTTTTAATCTTTTAAATTTACCTTCAAAAGCCACATAATTCACACACTGCCGGAAATCCCTATCAGATAATTCTGTTTGTTCACCGATAGCACCGTATGAAGAGAATAGTTATGTAACCACCTTAGCGTTTAGAGCTCTACGCGAGTTATTCATCTCCATTTCAGTATCATTAGAGACAACTCTGATGATTGCAGGTTCGGGGCGCACAATAAATCTCTGTCACGATACAGATCACTTTCAGTTCCAGGGGCACGGCGTGGGGGTCACATCGTAAACCTTTCTTCACTGGAACGACAGGGATACATTCATATACGATTACGAATGCAAAAACGCCCGAAACGAAACTTCTAAACTTCCAGGCATTTTCAGAGCTCAAACGCTGGCGCCAGCGACGTCAAGGTCACAGGTTTGATTCCCAGGGAATTCACAAGCCGATCGCATTTACACTTCGAATGCAAATGCAAGTCACTTTAGATAAAAGTGTCTGCCAGCCGCATAAATGCAATTCCTAAAAAATGCGTATTTTTGTAAAAGACGACTTTTCTTTCATTTTTTTTTTTGTTTTTTTTGCGTCTTCTCTCCTCGGGAAGTTGACTTTCTGTCAGCGGCTGATGCCGGGGCGTGCGGGTCATGAATATTAATCGCGTCATGTGATGTTCGCCCTGACTTATTTGCTGAGAGGCAGACGTCGAGCTCTGGCGGGATTGCCGGTTATCGCTTGCGCATTAGTAGGGGACGCTACCGTCGCTTGGCGCAATTTCCGAAACGGGACGCCGGCGAAAAAAAAGCCACGGTGCAATTGCATCGGATTGTTTGCTCCCTGCGAAAGAAGTCGATGCGACAGCGGGGGTTGGATCTCGGAAGCCATCTTGACTGATGAGCCAGAATGAGGCTAATTGAATTGAGGCATAAATCAGCGGATCGGATGAGTGAGGCTGAAAAAGAACTGAAGTTTGGCTCGTGTAGACGAGAGCTGGCTCGCAATCCGATCTGGGAAGGAGATGATTTGAGGGTACGGCGGGCCATCTGAGAGGGACTTCACTCCTCCCACTAGTCTGGAGGAGAAGCGAGCGCTGAGCCGTTCCATTTATCATGTCCCTCGCACCCCACTCGCTGCCATCTTCATTTCGAGACATGAAGTCAAAGTGGCCCAAATCCACCGGAGCAGATGGCCAGAAGCATTGGCGTCGGGCCCTGGTCACCTCAGACGACAGGCTGTTTGTGTCCAGCTGCCCCGATCTACACTTTTGTTCCAGTGGTGCGTTCTTTCTCCGGTCTGCAGCATCTGCTTCACCTCACGCTCGTTCTTACGTCGCCCCTCGCCCGGCTCTACTTGGAGAGCGACCCCGGTTCCGGCTCTTTCCTTCCTTCCTCCTCCGGAGCCCTCGAAGCAGGAGAGACAACTCAAAAAGACAAAAAAGAAGACATTTCTTTTTAAACCGCGTTCAAGGAGAGCGCACGATAAGTGGAAATCGTTTCTGTTCGGATGCAAAAGCAGCGCATTGTTTATGCGCACAGCGCATAAACCTCGCATTGTCCTCTTGTAAAACTTGAGTAAGCATTATGCCTTTTAGTAAGCATTATGCCTTTTATTAGCATTAAAGGAACGGCTGAAATGCTTTGAAGGTGAAGTGTATTAAAATAAAATAAAATAAATCAAAATAAAATAAAAAAGTTGACAGCCCCCCAAAAGTCAGCGTTGTATTTCTGTTATTGTACTTTAAATACAGCACTTTTTTAATAAAAATAAATTCAAGGAAGTAAAATAAAATAAAATAAAAATATAAAATAAAATATTACATATTATTTTACTATATTATATATAAAATAAAATTACATTTTAGCTCTGCAGTTCAAAGAAAGTCAAACTTTTATTTCTGTAATCATACTTAAAATACAGCACGTTTAATAAAATGAGGAAAAGGGAGCACAATAAAAATAAAATACTTGAATAATAAATAATGAAAAGTAAATAATAAAATACACATTTCACCTTTTAAATTGAAGTCTTGTTTCAGGAAACATCTCCATGATAGTCAACATTTTCTTTCTGTAATTGTATTTTAAACATTTTAATTGAGGAATAAATATAGCAAAATACAAATTTAAATATAAATAATGTCAAATAAAATAATACAATTCAATCATTTATATTTAAAGCATAGTCAACATTTTATTACTTTAATTGTACTTTAAATACACTCTGAAAAAAAAAAAAAAAAGAATAATTGAATTAACGTTTTTTTGTAAGGTAAGTGGTTGCAATCTATTTATTTTAGCTACATTCAAATAAACACACAAAAAAAAGTTTAGTAACTTTCAACGTTTTTTTAATGTGGCTAAAGTAAATAGTTTGCAACCTCCTAGCTACAATATTTTTTGTTTTCAGTGCATAGAGACAAATTAATGCAAAATAAAATAATAAAATATTTTACCTCGAAAAAGTATTTCAATTTATATATATATATATATATATATATATATATATATATATATATATATATATATATATATATATATATATATAAATTATAGACATACAATATATGCAAGATATACAACAATAATATGGTAAACCCACAAACATAACAACACCGTGCCCACAACTAAAGTCAATAAAAAACCCAAAACAGTCAACGAGACAAATCAAGGGCAAACCAGATGGCTATAAATCCTCGAGGGAAACAGATCTATAAACCAAGAACAAAACAGAACAACTAGAGAACCAGTGACCTGACGAGATTCATATAGAGCTAAAAGACTTGACAAGAAGACCAGAAGAGGAATTAAAAAACAACAACATTTCACACACATAAAAACTAAGTCTTAAACATAATATGAAAACAAATAATTAATTACGGTACTTATTTTTTATTAAAAAGACTGCTTAATATAATATTAAAACAATACGTTATGATAAAAGTGAAAAGCAGGGCTGACTGTCCCATGTGTTACTGCAGAATATACATTTTTAAAACAATTCTATAGGTATATCTACAAAAAATGATTATAACTCGACAACGCGACAACCTGACATGTGTGAATAGAAAATATATTTGTTCTTTCAGTGATCGTGCTTATCCCCAACAAAAAATATTACGCCGCTTTCGGTTTAGATAATAATATAACTAAAAATGTTTTCGGACGCCTATGATTACGCAGAAAAACCCGCCGACTTTTTGATTGAATCCTTTCCTTTCGTTGCTTCGCCGCGTCAGGCTCAATCAGAGAAAGGCCGTGTCTTCGTGGTCGAGTTTTAACATGGCCTCTCAGCCGAAGTCAGCTTGCGATGGAGGACGCATCCATCTATTTCAAATCGATCCGACTCAAAATGAATCTCGGCACGCTTTTGAGCGCATACTGTATTTTTCAGCGCAAATGCGCCTTTTTCTATGCGAATTAAGGTCGTTATGAACGCGCATTGCTCACAGAAGTCAGCACCGCTTGCCTTGTGCAATTAATAGCGCCATTTCCGTCCACACACGCCAATTGAATTTTATCTTAGAGATGTTTATTCGCATTTCTTATCGATTTTAAGTCGATTCAGGTGCCTGGTGAAGTGTTCCAGATCGCTGTCGATTAAAGAAAGGACGATATAAACCACGATACCACCATCCTGCTGCGTCGCGGTGCCTCGATGTTTTATTAATGGAGAACTCTTCAGCAGAACCCTGACCACGAACGGACACCGCGAATGAAACTAAGCTCGCAAAGAACGGCGAGTAGATAGGTGCGCCGTAGGGTTCAAACGGAAAGGATTTTCCATGAATTATTTAATTTCATTTAATTTTATGAACTCACTGCATTTTATTTCAGCCATATCAGCCGTTTTTCCATAAAGTGGGCGAGTTCCAAAAAGGACAAAAGCACCATAAAGGGATCATAAAAGTGACTATATAAGTCGTATAATAGTTTTATGTGAGGAACTTGAAAACCCACTCCTTTCCCAAAACATTCAATCAGGATCTCAAAAATACCTTGCGTTATATTACATTACGATGCAGTCGTACTGGTACATTTATAATATACTGTACATGTAATGAAATCAAATGGTTGATGCATGTTTGGAGCCAATTTTATGCCAATTTTCCTTGAAGACATTCAATCAAGATCTCAAAAATACCTTGAATGTCTTTGACATAAAATTGGCTTCAAACTTGAAAACCCACTCCTTTCCCAAAACATTCAATCAGGATCTCAAAAATACCTTGCGTTATATTACATTACGATGCAGTCGTACTAGTATATTTATAATATAAAAAACATGCATCAACTGTTTGATTTCGTTAAATCTGTATTAGAAATGTACTAGTACGACTGCATCGTAATGTAATATAACGCAAGGTATTTTTGAGATCCTGATTGAATGTTTTGGGAAAGGAGTGGGTTTTCAAGTTTGAAGCCAATTTTATGTCAAAGACATTCAATCAGGATCTCAAAAATACCTTGCGTTATAATATATTACAATGCAGTCGTACTAGTATATTTATAATATACTGTACATTTAATGAAATCAAATGGTTGATGCATGTTTGGAGCCAATTTTATGCCAATTTTCCTTGAAGACATTCAGTCAAGATCTCAAAAATGTCTATATATTATATTAGATTATATCAGATTAATATATTATATTGCAACGACGCTTTAATAATATATTTGCGGTATTGAACCAATCATTTTTATTTAAGTTGAATGCATGTTTTGGGCCGCGCACTCAACGTCACACAAGCCGGTTTTTGTCAGCATACAGTGAAGTTTTCCACAACACCGAGACAGTATAAACTCTCACCACGTCACATACATTTAATTGCTGTGAGCCTCAGGCACGGTCTCGCCCGAGGATATCGCTGTTGACATCTATTTTGACAGGCTCGTAGCGTAAAGCCAGCAAATTATGAAGCCACGCTTACTAAATAATTAAAAATTTGTCACGGACTGCACACACGAAGGAAGCATCTCGCTCCACATTTCTGTATTTTGACAACTAGAGAGGAGCAGCGAGTGATTTACAGCAATCCCTTTTGTGTTTACTGGGAAAGATCATTCTTCTATAGTATTAATGGATGGCACAGTATACTCCGTTGGTTACAGGGGTCGGCTACAGCGGCCAATAAATTTGAAGAGCACTTAAATGGAGTGCAGGGACAGCCAGTAAAACACACCCATCTGCTGCCCACATCAGTCATTTTTATATCCTTTTCTTGCTGCTTTTTAACCTTTCTGAATTAATCCCGCTTCCTCTTGGCTGCGGTCTTCTCATTGCATCCGTACGCCCCTCTGTAAGTGAGAGGAACATGTTAGGTCGTTAAGTTAAGTGGAAGCTAAATCAAAGATTAGCAAGAGATCTCCGGACCAATGGGAAGAATCGGACGGTCTTTGTAGAGAACAGCATCGTTATTTCTCAGAGCCACGATACCAGTGATGAAAATACCATCGAAACAAACCAACCGTAAAGCATAAGGGTAAACAGTAAAATAAACATGATCAAGTACAAAAAAAAAAAAAAAAAACGACAATATTTGACTGAGATACAGATAATCTGACTCTATATATATACACACATATATATATATATATATATATATATATATATATATATATACATATATATACACATATACATATATATAAACACATATATATATATATATATATATATATATACACACATATATATACACATACATATATATATATACACACACATATATATATATAGAGAGAGAGAGAGTTTTATAAATATATATGATATATATATAAAACTCTCTCTATATATACATACATAGACATACAATATATGCAAGATATTCAACAATAATAACTTTAAGTTTTAAAGTTTTTAGTTTTGCATAGTTTTAAACCAAAAATGATTTGCTTAATATCCTAATGATTTTTGACATAAAAGAAAAATTGATAATTTTGAACCACACGATGTATTTTTGGCCCGTGATGCATACGACTTGCTTAGTGCTCCAGGGTCATATATATACATATAAAGCGTAATATTTTTCATTTGATGTATGATTCGATGAATATTGACATAACAGGGACTAGATTTTACCGCAAATTACACTCAAACTGAGTCCATTTGTTTCTCATTTACCTCCAAACTCAGTCGGATTCTGTTTTCTTCATTACGAACAGCTCTCTTGCTCAAAGCACTGACAGTCTTACAGGTTCATTAGCTTTAAATTCATCCGTGCTGCAACGACGGGCCCGTGGGTGGATTGCTCATTGATTTTAATAGCCGTAAGTGATCCACAGACACGTCCCTATTTAATGATACAATACGCCGGCATGTGGGAGGCTTGTACTCCCTGCTTGTTGCCCTCTCTTAACAGTTTTTACCATACGTTTCTTGTGAACGGCGGCTGTAACGGCGCAGCCCGTCCCCGAGGCTGTTTATGGTGTAATTGTGAAGCTGTCCTTTGACACTGATTTTTGCGGCGGCAGGGATGTAAAGTGCATCACTAGTTAGCTTGCAAAAAGGACTATAAATCTCGGCTGACGCGGCTGGATGCGCGTTTTGACGCCGCGGCTCTGCTGATGTGGATTGATTTAGCAAATACAGAATAAAAAATGACATAAATAACTCCCAAAAGGTGACGGCATGCGCTCAGCCGATGCCAGCGGAGTTTAGTACGACTCTAAGCTAATAATCTGCCCATCGGGAACGGAGCGGGACACCTTTCTGGAATCAGCACGATACCCTAATAAGCGCAAAAATCAATTATTAATATGCAAATAGACGAATGAATAAAGATGAGTTATATTCAATATGCAAACACTGATGACGTCATTCCAGTTGAATACATGCACATTTTAAATGACATTTATGATCTGTTCAAGTATGTAATGGTTTTTAAAGTATTTTTATGTACCTTTTAAATACTTTTAAAGTATTATATAAATCATTTTAAAGTAATAAAGTAATCATTTTGGTCAATTCAATTAATTTTATACAAAATATATAAAAAATAATTTATATTTGTCAGGTTTTCTGTTCTGAAGAATAAACTAAAGTTTTAAATATTAAAGTTTATATATATATATATATATATATATATATATATATATATATATATATATATATATATATTTTTTTTTTTTGACTGAATTTCTGAAATTATTCTTTCACTTCAAAACTTTAGTCTTTGAAATTTTAAGTCTATATATATATATATAGCACACATATATATACACACATTATATATATATATACACACACACACATATATATATATATATATATATATGTGTGTGTGTGTGTGTGTGTGTGTGTGTGTGCGTTATTTATTTATTTTTTAAGCATTTATTTACACTCATATACACAGTGTTTGGGGTTTAGAAAAAACTGATAATCAGGAACATGAAGATTACTATGGACTTTCACTATTACATCTGTCTTAGATTATGAATGAAACCATCAACAGCTGTTTAAGCTCCTAGGCCTCTTGTCACGACGCACCCTTGTTTTCTGAGTATTAATAACGCTCCCGAGCGCTCCTTCATTCATTCCTCCCACATTTCAAAGTCTTTGCCTCCGTTCTAAATGTCAGAGATAATTCACGGCACAGCTGATGCTGTTTACTTCGCTTACGACGCGAGCCTTTAAAACAGAGAGAGAAGAACAACACTTGCAGGTACTTAGCGTCGTTTGAGCCGCATCAGCAGCCGGAACAGATGCTGGGTAAATGAAGATAAAGCCAGACGCAGGTTTGTAATGGGTGATCAACGGCTGGATTTGCACGAGGTACCGCTCGGAGACCCACAGTCAGCTCGGTAATTGGTGCAGAACAAAGTACCTTTTGCGAGCGCATCCAGCTAATTAAATGGAAACGGGGAGCATATGGTACCTGATAGTGCTGTACTGTATGAAGCATTGTTTTGATGATGCATGCCACTTCATCGCACAACAGTCTGATGAGAAGAAGATTTCTTACATAAACACCTTCCTGAGGTTTCGCCTTTTCTTTTTTAGATCCCTGACATTTGCAAAAGTGTTTTTTTTTCTGTCTGTGTCCTTGTGACATACCATCAAACTGATAAAAGCAGCATTTTGTGACGTACAAAGAAAATCGCGGCACCATAAAAAGTCATTTTATTAGTATACACTTTTAGAAATAAAGGTTCCACTGGTTTTCACAGTAATTCCATGACTATTTTGGTTCCCTAAAGGACCTTTCAGGGAGAAGTTCTTAAAAGAACGTTTTTTTTTTGCCATGAAGAACACTGTAATAATCTACAGAAACTTTTCTTTTTCCACTACAAAGAGTTTTTGTGCTCCGGGGATGTTGATAAAGAACCTTTATTTTAAGAAACTTTTCCCGCTCTGTGTTTTTACAAAGCAGCTTCACAGGAAATAATGCATCGGTGTCTTAAGTATATAAAATGCCAAGGTTTTCCATTCAAAAAAGGTCTTCAATCTTTCATATGGCTTCTGAAGTGGAGTTCTCATGCAGCTTAACTCTATTGCAGAGAAAGCCACGGTGTTCTTCATAAATTCACTCGTCGGAGGCGTGCTGTCACGGCCAGTGCTGTGTCTCAATGTCTTTTTCCAACTTTGCACTCTTCTCCGTGCCGTACTCGCTTTGTCTGTTCTCAGATTGTCCTTTCGAAATAGGCCCGTGTAATATAATATAATAATTAAAAATAAATAATGCATGAAGTCACGTTTTGTGTGTTCCATGGAAGAACGAAAAATCTGAATTATATGAAAGAGAGTAACATTTAATTTTATTTTAATTTATTTATTTTATAATTTCACACACACACACACACACACACACACACACACACACACACACACATATATAATTGTGTTATATTTTTTAATTATTTATTTTATAATTCAGACACACACACATATATATACATATAAATAATTGTGTTATTATATTTGATTTTTTTATTTATTTTATAATTCACACACACACACAAATAATTGTGTTATATATTTTTTAATTATTTATTTTATAATTCAGACACACACACATATATATACATATAAATAATTGTGTTATTATATTTTATTTTTAATTATTTATTTTATAATTCACACACACACACACACATATATGTATATATACATAAAAATAAAATATAATAGCACAATTATTTATATCTATTTATTTTATAATTCACACACACACACACACACACATATATGTATATATATATATATATATATATATATATATATATATATATATATATATATATGTATATGTATGTATGTATGTGTATATATATAATTTTTTTTTTTAGATTTTTATGTTAATTGTTAAAAACAATTAGTTAAAAACTAACAAAAAAACAGATTGTTAGAGTGGGACATTGTAAACAAGGGAAGAAATATAATATTACGCTAGATATGGGACCTATAACTTATAACTTCCTACAGGTCAGTGTTGGAGATCTTTTAGAAGGACAGATGGATCACAGACGTTTTCCAGACAAGATAATGACTGACTGCCGTAGTTGTAGTCCATGATCCTCGCTCCTTTAATTGGTGGCAGGATTAAGTCATTTAGCCCTTAAGTAAAGGTCAGCGCTCTCCAAACAGGCAGCGGATGAGAAAGGTGAACGAAACCTTGACCTGCACAAACCAAGTCAGATCAGACACTGAGCTCAGAGACGCGACCTTTAACTCCATTACACACGGCGAGAGTGAAAACATGACGTCTGATGCATGCTTAAAACTCTCACAACAAACTCCTTAACTTGAGCTGACCTCGGGAAAGTTTGTGGGGAAGCGGCAAGCGTTGTATTCATGAATATTCCCAGGACGGCGAGGATTAAACAGCTGATGCTTTATTCTTTAGAGTAAAACCGAGAGTGGCAGAGGAAGAGAGTCCTCCGTCTCTTGAGTAATCAGAAAAGATTTACATCAAGCTACCGATCTGAAGTCCACCGAAGGAAGGCCTGCTCGCTCTGGGAATTTCTCACTTGAGTTATTCCTTATGCAGAAAGTATCTCACAGAAAGAGAGCTGATGCATGTTTTACATGCCAATATGTTGACTCGCATACCTCATAAAGAACATTAAACGGTGAGTGATCGAAAATTAGGTCACAAAAACAACGTTATATTGCACGAGTGATCCAATTAAATGGCTAAAGATTTAAATAGCTCATTTTTACACACACCTAAAAATTCACTAACTAAACACCGGTTTATTGGTAAATGACCGAGAAGGGCTTCTAAACGGGTAATTTATTTATAAATTCAACCCTCACGGGACATTTAACAAAGGACATTTGCATTCTTTGTATGGTGAAATTCAATTACCATCAAGGCTTAATAATCGAACTATCATCCACAAGCAAAACACTGTCATTCATTTTAATTCAAACACTGGCAAGGCTGGTTCGCATTTCTAAAGTGCGCTCTGATTCAGTTTGAGAATATAAAATGAGCATTATCCACACCGATTGCACACAAAACCTAATAATTACAGAAAGACCAATTATTATTTTTGTGTTTGTTAAAAACAACTAACAACTTGTTTTAAAGGATACAATAAAGCATTATAATTAATAATAATTAATAGTCGTAGTTAGCATTAAAACTTACTAGAAGTAATACCAACAACTTGATATCTTAATTTTTACTTGTTGATCTGACGGTGAGAACTGTGAGACATGTCCACTTCTAGAGTTGATTACATGCGAAAAAGAACCATTATTACGGTGACGATATTATTTCACATAAAATAAAAATCAAACAAAATCAAATATATTATATATATAAGATTCGTCATGCCAAAAAAAATTTTTTACGCCAGTATAAAAATATAATATTTTTTATAATATTTTAACCCAGTGTTTTCGACCCTCGAAAACGTCGACTTTTTGACCCCATTTTATTTAGAAAACTCTGGGGAGGCAAAATGGAGTGAATGGCCATGTGACGTGCGATTTTCGGTTGTGTAGTGTGGATGGAGACCTTGCAGTAAAAATAAGTCTCTGATGTTGCCAGACTGTGTATGTGAAGTTTTAGCTCAACATACCGTACAGATCATTTTTTTTATAGATTGATAAAATTCTAGTGGTGTTTCCCTTTAAATGCAAATGAGCTCCCGGAAGAGGGCGGAGCTTCAAGAGCTCAGGACCGTCATGCATAACAACTAAAGCGCACATTTTTAGAGCTTAGCTGCTGTGTTTCTGCGCGTCTTCGGATAAATAACGCATTCACAAAAGTTAATTCGGAGCTGCGCAGACACATTCGTGCTTTGCGGCATTTCGTGCTGATAGCCTATAGGTCGTGATATAAATGATGAGTTAAATCTTATCGAAACCTGTTATCAAATGCATACATTACACATTTTCCCTGTGTGGTAATGAAGATATGACTAGATAAGTCGAATTTCGGCAAGATACGAAAATTTAAATTTGACTATAAAAATCCTTAGTCAGGGCCACTCCTAGAAAACAGCAACGGTGGACTTCTGCGTCTCTTTTATGGCTTTTAACAGTGTCTACGCTAATAGTTTAGAGATCATCACAAATGGCGGGAATTTTTCCCTACGATGACGTACGTGGGGAGAATCTGAAATCATGTTTATGATCTATTGGGATCTATTGGATTTTTGCCATCGTAGGCCGGTTGTTTTCACATACTGCCACCACACAGATATGTCCAAACAGGTTATAAAAGAGATTTTTGTATAATAGGTCCCTTTACAATGCCTGAGTTGCTGCAGTTAAACTAGTGCAATATTTACAGTAAGTTTAATAAATCATAATTCATTCTATAATTATTGCTAGTGTTAGGTTCTAAACACTGTTATGGCTTAACTACCCAAACAGTTATTTCTTTAAAGGGACAAAACGATGCGTTCACGTCATAAAAAAGAGGGTTGTTTATAATAGTCCTTCAACGTGAAACTTTTCCAGCAACTACCTGTCAATATTATTCGTCTGTTGTAGACTTGAAGTTGTTTCACTCAGAGCAAGCTGCAAGAACAGTTTCATCTGTCACGAAAACCTGTGAGGGGCTTATTCCTTCTGACACCCTGACAGAACGAACGCTACAATGACAGTCTAGACACCGTGGAAGAGTATGGGTTGTTTCTGGGAAGGCAGACCCTCCACGGGGAATGAGAAAGAGACCGAAGCCACAAACAAGCCCGACGAGGGATCTCTCGTTCTCTTATTACCAGCCCTTTAGTCAAAGGATTGATAGCTGTCCGTTCAGCCAGAAATGAAAATCTACTCACCCTAAGGCCAACCGAGATGTAGACGTGTTTGTTTCTTCATCAGAGCAGATTGAAAGAAATGTAGCAGTGCATCGCTCGCTCAGTCCAAACTGTGGATAAAAACATCACAATCATTTACAGTAAAAACATTAAAGGGGTCATATGATGAGATTTCAAGTTTTCCATTCTCTTTGGAGTGTTACGAGCTGTTAGCGCGTAGATAAGATCCCTAAAGTGGCAAAGACTAAAAAAGTTTCAAAACCAAAGAAATGTTCGCTATGAAATGTATGACTCGTGCACGCCTCCCTAAAGTGGCGTGAGATTATGTTCGTAGCACCAACCAAATGTTCGCGCAAAGAAAGGTGGCGGAAGTATTATTCCCGCTGTAGCGTTGCTTTCGGTGACATGCTCTGTGTTTCGCCGGGAAAAGTGAAACTGCTTTGTTTGTGCTTCCTAAAGTGGGCACAACTGGTTAAGTTGCATTTACAACACTGTTCGAGAGCGTGTGCTAGAGTGTGTTCAGCACATTTACAGAGGACCGAGTCTTAAAACCTTATGCTGGTTTTGCACAGAGACTATAAAGTGGAGCAACTCTAACTCTGCAAGGACAGTCTGGCGCTTCTGACTCACAACCTTTAACTAAGTTATGCTTTCTTATTAAAAGAACCTGCTACTTACTATTCAAAAGTGATTTTTGAGCAGCGTAGAGTAGTGCTTGTTATTTGATGCTTCTCCGATCACGAATGCAGGCAAAAAAGGTGTTATGTTTACGAGATGCTATAATTAGTCATTATAGTCGGTAAGTATGTCCCCACTGGATGCAATTAAAAGCCATTACAAGCGAGGCATTTATGTTTTTGTGTCATAGCGCTGGTACATGGCATCATGTTACGGTAAGAGGCGCAACATTTCCATCACACTCTCGAGGTATTCGGCCAATCACAATGCACTGGATAGCTGGCCAATCAGAGCACACCTCGCTTTTTAGAAAGATGAGTCTTGTACAGATCGACCCGTTTCAAAAGACGGGGCTTAGAGGTGAAACAATAATGAAAAGTATGTTTATTTAACCTTTAACACTTCGAATAAACAAAATAATGTTCTTTTTAGCAACATCATATGACCCCTTTAATATTGCGAAGTATTTTTACAACAATTATTTTCTATTTTCAAATGCAATTTATTCCTGTGATGGCCACGCATTTTTTTGAGTTACATGACTAATTCTAATATGCTGATTTGGTGCATCAGAGCGTTTTCTTCTGTCTCAATACTATCACAATCACTGTATTGTAAAAGCACGAGGCTCATTGGCCGGTGAGTGTTGGCCAGACCTCTGAGCTACATAGTCACTGCGCACTGAGCCTTGTAATTATCCTGACAGACGAAATGCTGTCACAATCAATTCCGTTATCAGTCAGCAAGAACGTGCCGCAGATCATTCACGCTCCACCCAGCGGAAGAGAGGCCATCTTCATTAACGCAAAACGGCACACTGTTCGTTAAGTGAGACACGTTTACGCAGCAAACCGAGCAGCGGCGTGCCCGTGGGGGTCGACGGTAAGGTTGTTAAAAGCTCGGAGCATGTCTGAACTCCCAGTTCTGGCAAAAGTCAGTGCACATTGCGGGCCCCTTTAGATCGTAATACAAAAAAGCTGCAGGGCATTTCTCTAAGAGCCGGCCTGAATCCGCTTCAGATAATGATCTCAGACCTCATCAAGAGTGGGAGATTCAACCAACATGATGCAACCGCTGAAATCACGTCCTTTGTTTTGAGGACAGGGTGTCATTGGCTTTTCTTTCAGCGCTGTAGGGGAGAGCAGAGACAATTGTTATTGCTTTTTGCTCTTTAAAAAAATGGCGTAGCCCTTTGAAACATCTTTCACATGTGAGCTTTAATTTCCCATGCCAATTAAATTTTCACCTTAAAATAAATGTCAAAATTTAATTCAAACGTTCAAGGTTGCTTTTACATTTTTACCTCCCGTGCGATAGTAGAACAATAATGTACCGTATTTAAAATTTCTCACACATAGTAGCATATTAGATAATAATAGTACAATTAATCAATAAATAAACATTAATGACAATAATCAGATACATTAAAATGAAGGTACACAAAGTGTTTTATTTAGCTTTTATAACAATTATATATGTATATATATATATATATATATATATATATATATATATATATATATATATATATATATATATATACACACACATATATATATATATATATATATATATATATATATATATATATATATATATATATATGTGCATGTGTGTATATATATATATATATATATATATATATATATATATATATATATATATATATATATATATATATATATATATAACAATGCATGTATATATGAACAGTTTTGATGGCAGTGGGGTTTTTGACTATGTTAAACAATAAGATAAAAATCCAGAAAACAAACACAAAAAAAACTAGATTTAAAAGAAACTGTTCATATATACATGCACATATATATATATATATATATATATATATATATATATATATATATACACAAAATCCCGAAAATATATATCATTCTAACATTAGACTACCTTAATGCATAAACTATAAAGAGTATAGAACTCTGTTAGAATAATATACATTTTTGAGATCTTATACTTGTGAGACATTTCAAGCCCCGAAGCTTAAAGATTTAAACTAGAATGTGACAGCGAGCAGATTTTAGGAAGAAATATTACGGGTAGCTACGATTAACATTCCAGCAACATACAGAGCGCAAATTAAACACAAAATAATCCAATAATGTAATAATCCCAAAGACACACGTCCCTTGAGTGAAAAATAAGCCTAGAATAATGGACAGCCCTGTTCTAAAAATGGCTGCTGTCGTCTTTGTGTGCCTTTCGACCTTATTTAAATTCTCCGCAGCTTCTTTTCTGGAAAGAATGTCATGCGCGCGCTAATTCATGCGTAAATCTGTGAGAAAATTACACAGATGTTTTTTGTTGCTGCTAACACATGCTTTGCCATCTGCAGTCGTGTCTGCTTAAAGTATTACAGCGTAATCATGAATGAAATATGAACACGCGGTTCATACGTTGATCTCTAAATAAGCCTCTTTGGATCAGGGCTCGTCTGCTCGGAGGCAGGTTCGAGCCAAACGCTAACGCTAACACTAACGCTAACTTTTTACACACGTGCTTTCAATTCAGCGAGCGAACGAATTCAGATATCGGTTTGCGACGACCGTTCTCCCACCTACAAAGACAACGAAGGCGACTGGCGATTATTTTTCCGCCCTAAAATACTATTACCGCGGCCTGAGAAAGTGCAAAAAGAGTTTGCTAATGGAATCGTTCCCCACGAATCTCGTTCTTGTGTCGCATCGAGCGTCTGCTCTGTATTCACAGCGCGGCCGAGGAGGGAATGTAATTTCTAGGCCGGATTATGACTGACAGGCAGGAATGAGTGGCACACATCTTATCTTCACTGCGCTGACGAGAGAGAGCTGCTGACACACTGAATTTCGCAAATGAGCCACTGATACGTTCTTAATCGTTTTTCGCTTAATTCGAGTCGGGCTCGGGCCGGTCGGGAGCGGCAGCAGATAATGGCAAATTGCAGGCAGTCTTAATAGACTTACAGAGTTTTGATTTCAGGGAATTCAAATCCATTAACTTTTACACCGTCTTCGCGCGGGCCTCCGACGAGAGCGACGGCGAGGAGATAAAAAAAAAACACACACACACACACACACACACACACACACACACACACACGATGAATGCAGATGCTCACGACACAATCGGACCGTCGCAAATACCCAGAATAATTGAATTACAATTAAACGCACTAATCGTTGCGATTACGGCAATTTTGGCATCTGAGCGAGGGTCGTAATGTAATTACGTCCGTTTCGCGGGGCATTTCAGCGAGTCTGTTGTTTTTTTTTTTAGGAGTGTCGCGCAGATGCACGCCGGTTTTTTCTAGCTCTCGCAGAAATGCAATCAATCTAATCTAATCTAATCAAAAGAATGATATATGTTGGGAACAGCAGGGAAGAATTTATATAAGCCCCTGAATTTAAATGCAAATGGGACAAATCGGCGCAAAACAAAGAAGGTGTATGAGTGAAATAATAAGGCAGTTTATTTCCTTCTGGAACTGTGCACTGCGCCGGGCGAGAAATGAAACTATTGTTTCCTTTGTCATCGCCATCATTTCACAGGCTTCAAATTAAATCCTCCTCCCTGTTTGGCTCTGCCGTTTAAAGAGAATAAATGGAGGAAAGTTTCTCTGAAAAATAAATGTATTCTTAATTATCCATCCTCGGAGTGCACTCGCAAATGCTGTTTCTTCTGTCTTAAAGGAGCCATTTTCTACACTTTTGTAGCACGTTCTACATTAAAACATGCACCTTAAGGTTTCTTGTACTAAAAAATATTTAGTTTTGCGTGACTGTTTTCCACTAAAAATGAACTGGACTTGACCCTGTGACTTTTGACTAACTTTTAATCTCTCACTCACTCGACCAAATCTTTTTTTGTGTTTTTTTTTTTTTGCTACTGTGCCTTTAAGAAACATTCCTTTCATACAAACTAGACAACAACTACAATTGGCAAACACTTTTTTCTTAATGTTTTAATCACAAACGTTTGTGTTCTAAAAATGTTTTACGGTTATTTTAACCAAAAATAGCCGATTAGAAAAAATAAGTTTAAACAAAAAGGCTAAAATATTAGAATATTTTAGTATCACTAAAAAAAACGAATATTATAATTTTATATTTTTTTATACTTTTTATGCCAGTTTTATTTTTACTATAATTATTACGGTTTATTTTTACGTTTTTTTTTTATTATAATTTTGGTTTGTTTTTATTTAGTTTTTTTTTTTAAGTATTTATTAATACTAGATTCTGTTATTTTATATATATTTCATGTCATTTTGTATATAATAACCCCGATACTTAAACATTCATAGGTATGTTTTTCATAGGTATATTCAAGTACGCCAGTCACTGTAGTAAATGCTAAAAATCAAATAATGCTGTATGCAGAGTAAATACTGAGTGACAGCCGGAGACACGCTTGCAGAGATCACACACAGGTCGCTCGAGGTCAGCTTGTTTGTTTGTGCTCTGAAGACGGCACTCTCACCACGAAAAGAGCGCCATCTCAAATGAAATTTTATTTCCGTCACACGCATTCTTCCCGTGTCAGTCACCTCCAGAGTCATTCACGCTCTCTCCTGATGGCGCTTTGTGACAGAAGGTAAGCCATTCCAGGAGGAGATGAGGTGAAGAGAGAGTTTGATGGTGAGGCATTGCCTTCTGAGTAACGACACAGTGTTGGAAAGGCCTTTCGTTCTCTGCCGAATAAAGGACATAGATTAGAGCAGCACAGTCAAACGTGAAGCTAAAGCCATTTTCTCAAATACTGCCATACCTGAGAGCTCTTAGAAAGAGGGTTTCTGCTCAGTTAATAGCACTGGAGAGCAAAGAATGACGCCTATAAGAAGTTTCAGAGTCACATCAAGTCATGTCACCTTCACTGTAAAAACAGGATTAAAAACTGATGTAGGGTTTACTTTTAGAAATTCCTAGTGAATTTCACGAATAATCACAAAGAATCCACAGTGGCTACATGTGAAATAGCAATGATTTAGTATTTTGTAAAACATACTTTTTAAAATTATTTTACATTATTGCCCTTTTACTGAATATACAATGAAAATATGTTCCAAAAACATGATAAAAACCTCAAAGGAGAACAGTAAATCATAAAAGCAGTGTTGGAAAAGGATGCATTATTTTAAAAAGACTAGGTTAGGGGTTGGGTTAGGGTTAGGTTAGTTTAGGTTAGGATTAGGGTTAGGTTAGGGGGTGGTGTGGGGTTGGGTTAGAGTTAGGGTTAGGTTAGGGGTGGGGTTGGGGTAGGGTAGGTTAGGTTAAATCAGGTTAGGGGTGGGGTGGGGTGGGATTGGGTTGGGTTAGAGTTAGGGTTAGGTTATGGGGTGGGGTTGGGGTAGGTTAGATTAGGTTAGGTGTTGGGGTTGGGTTAGGGAGTGCGGTTGGTGTTGGGGTAGGTTAGGTTAGGTTAGGGGTGGGGGTGGGTTAGGGGGTGGGGTTGGGGTTGGGGTTAGGTTAGGTTAGGTTAGGGGTGGGGGTGGGTTAGGGGTGGGGTTGGTGTTGGGGTAGGTTAGGTTAGGTTAGGGGTGGGGGGAGGTTAGGGGTGGGGTTGGTGTTGGGGTAGGTTAGGTTAGGTTAGGGGTGGGGGGGGTGGGGTTAGGGCAAGGTGGGGTTGGGGTTGGGGTTAGGGTTAGGTTAGGGTTAGGGGTGGGGTTGGGGTTGGGGTTAAGTTAGGTTAGGTTAAATTAGGTTAGGTTAGGGAGTGGGGTGGGGTTGAGTTAGAGTTAGGGGTTAGGTTAGGGGTGGGGTTGGGGTTGGGGTTGGTGTAGGGTAGGTTAGGTTAGGTGTTGGGGTTGGGTTAGGGGTGGTGGTGGGGTTGGGGTTGGGGTTGGTGTAGGGTAGGTTAGGTTAGGTGTTGGGGTTGGGTTAGGGTTAGGGTTAGGTTAGGCAGTGGGGTTAGGTTAGGTTAGGTTAGGTTAGACGTTGGGGTTGGTTTAGGTGTTGGGGTTGGGTTAGGGTTAGGGTTAGGTTACGGGTTAGGTGCACTGGGGAAAAAAAAAACATGCAAATGAAATCTAACATCAAATTAATTTCAAATGCATTCATGCCAGCATATATTATCTCTGGTTTTACCCATACAGTGTTTTCGGATTGACTTTCATCATTCTTCAAAATGTCTGAGATTTTGCAGTAAACAGTTCAGTAGGTTTGAAATGAAACGGGGGGTTGAGTAATTGACGGCAGAGATGTTATTTTTGGGAGAACTGTGCTATGCTTGATGTACGTAGTCAAAGTTCACCGATTTATAGTGACATTTTAATACGGTGGCCTTTGTTGCCCTCAGCTACCTCTCTTGCGCTGAATTAACGCCACAGCACTCAAACTCCAAATAAAAGCATGAAATTTCAGTTAAAGAATGTAAGGGCCGCCATGCTCCCTTCGGCCAGAAACGGGCCGGATTGCATAGCAAGGTCCTCTTATGAGGACGTTCCACGCTGAAGCCATTTAAGTGTGACCGAATTTAAAAGGAAACTCTGCTGTGACCGGTCTTCCATTAGACCGCTTTCGGATTTCCAATAAAGGCTTCTAAATGTTTCAGTATTGGCTGATTCTGGGACATAATCACTGACTTTAATTAAAAGCTGTGAATGTGCATCGACGTGCGCACACATTGAGCCTGCGGAAAAGCTATTTAAAAATCCTAATGGAATTCATCATTTTCTTCATTTGCAAACGGCTCCAACAAGGGATGAGCAGCTTTGCGTGAACACTTCATCATTCTGTGTGATTGTTTGACAACAGGCCTCTGCCTTCTGTTAGCCCAATCACCAGCGGACTGCGCCCAATGCAGATGCTCGCTGGTGACTGTATGCTTCGTAATAATTGCGAGAAGCACGACCAGTTATGAACTGCTCGCTGTCACTGAATCGGCAAATCCATCTACAGAATCTGGGATGAGTTGCAAGACAAAAAGAGTTGCAAGCTCATGTCACCCGTCCCTCTGAGAAAAAGCGGCATTCCCAATTAACCAGATACATTTATGTTCACTAGAATCTGGCTCGATAAGATTTGAAAGAAACAGATATATGATGTGAATTATCTTTACAATTTAAAAGTTTTCTATTTTGATCTATTTTAAATTATAATTTATTCCTGTGATTTTATGGATGAATTTACAACATCATTACTCCAGTCTCCTTCGCATAATCCTGTTGAATTAAATGCTCATTTGTTGCTCTAATAACATTTATTTCTTAACATTTTGGTTATAGAATTTAAAAAAATGGCTTTTAGTTGAAATATGAATCTGTAGTAACACTTTTGATGTTTTTACTGTCACTGTGCTTTTTCTTATATATACTATTTATATATATATATATATATATATATATATATATATATATATATATATATGTGTGTGTGTGTGTGTGTGTGTGTGTGAGCAATAAGGTAGCATCATGTATCATAAATAAATCACGGCTGAAGGGAGTTGTTAGGCACGACAAAAAGCAGGTTCATAAAACACAGCTGTGCCGACCAATCAGAAACCAGGAATCAAACTAAGCATTTTATAATATTCTAATCTATAAAAAACATACCTTTCGTAAATATACATACACATGCAAATACAAAATAAATATGCACAGTACACAGACATATTACTGTATGTACACAAAAAAATGACTAATTCTTACCCAGCACTAAAATATTAACTCTTTGCCCACCATTGCATTTTTCATTGTCTAATTTAATTATAAATGTTATATTTTGTCCTTTAGCACTACTATATCAGCAGTAAACCTTTAGCTTGTGTTGACGGTTTAGTTAGTTTGTGTTGCTAACTTGGCTAAAGCTAACCTTGCATGCGAGTACAACATAATAAACCGTGTTTATTGTTGCACGAATAGCTCCGGCCTGTAAACGCAACACTAAAAGGACCGCAGTTATCATAATTCATAATTATTACCACTTTTTTCCGTTTGAATCAACAGCTGCGCACGCAGGAGTTACGAACGGCCTCAGAGGCCGCCAATGGAGTCGGTGCGGTCTTCGGGAAAAACTGTCCTTACCAACGAGACGCGTGTATTATTTATCAGACATCTTTCCGTATCCATCGCAAACTCCCCAGCACATCTAATTATGGACATAAAAACACATCAATAACCCCTGACAAGTGACCTTCTTCCATTTGATGCCCGAAAGGGGAAATAAATCAACTCCGAATTACAGTGCGATCGCGCTCTCGGGGGACAGCCGGCCCCTGTGCTGCGTTTACAGCGATGCAGTCATTGTCCGTGCGAGAGGAACGATAAAAGCATCGGGGGCCAGAGGAGTCCATAACATGCGAAAGCGCGCTGTGTACTTCGCTCCGCATTTACGGAAACGCATTCAACAGGCCGAGCCACCCAGATTTACCAGTGTACCTGTAACACAGGTTTAAGCGGCGCTCTCCGAGGTCGCAGGTGGCGTTTCCGCCGCTGTACCAGAGCTTTCGAAAAACCAGATCGCTAATAAAACGCGGCGCCGGTGAAAACGAGATGTCGTTATGTCAGTTAATTTCCTCGCAGCTCAAAAAACGAACGCTCTACGGGGGGAAGGGTTTGTATTTACGGCAGTTTGCAGGAGAGCATAATGCGTCCCATCACGAACGACGATTATCGGCCAGTCAGACTCAATAACAATTAACAATTTCCGACTGGCGTGTTGTTGGTTTTTCGGTGTTATATCGCTGCATGTGGGGAGAGGCGAATCATATAAAACGGCGAAACTTCTCCATCTGGATGATGCTCCACTGCGGTGTCTCAAGCGTCCGCAATCTTATTGGTAGTCGCCGCACCGCATCACTGCTCATTTGCATAATGTTAACATCGCAAATCGCGGGGCACCCTTAATGTCGCTGACATTTCATGACAATACACGTAGAGTAGCGTTTAGGACCATGCCACACTAAGAAAGATAACTATAAATATAACGATAATGATAACTGCATTAGCATCTACTTCAGCGCATGATAACATTCTGCTAAAAAAAAGTGCATGCTGCCGTTTTGTTGTCTGCTTCTTTAACTGCTTGAGCTTTTTAAAGTAAGATAGATTCTGGCCGTCACTGTTTTTATCTTTCAGCAGATGAAAAAAAAATTGCACTGAGAGTAATTTCAACAACTCCCTAAATGTTTAACTCTCATTTAGAATGAGAACTATTTCTTTATTGTTATAGTTATGGTCTTTGCATTAGCATTATATATATATATATAGATATATATATATTTTTTATTCTTCCAGATTTACTTTTTATAATTGTAGTTCTTTCTAAATAAGTATACATTTCTAATAAATTAATAAATTAGCTTTTAATTATTTATTTTTTTTTATTTCAGATTTCTTTCAACCTTAAAACACTTATAATCATTTTCATTTTAGTTAATTCTATCTATATACTGGTAGTATTTTAACCAAAACCAGGTTAAGAAATTCACCATATTATTATTTTCTGCATTAAACACATTACAATCATAACAGCAACAAACACCATTAATTAAATGCGATCTACTTAGTAGAAATCTTTATAATTTATAGGAGAACAGACTCAAATCCATGATGAAATAAAGCAATAATAACAGTTTACATGCTTCATTTGCATGTCATATTAAATGTTTTAAAAATCCCAATTTTTGGAAAGACAGCAGAGAGGGGTCACAAACTTATGGAGCGGGTGAGGTTCCATTCAAGCCAGATTTATTAGGCTCTTAAAGGAGCACCAAAGCTCAATGTGTCCACAGGATGTGCACTAAAGGCCACAGCTCCAACACCACTGGCTTTCCTTTTGGGCTGTAGGCTGTAGCACAAAATAAAATTTTATAGAACCTGTGACTGGTCGTCTTTCCTTGTTGTGGAATTTGTGAACTATTTTCTTTCCGACTGTGTGAGATCCTCTTGAAGAAACCGACTGTTCCTTGAAATTCAGTCGATGTTTTAAAACCTGCACCTTTTGTGCTGCGAGGTCAGGTTCTTCCCACTTTGCAACCACCACCTGAGCACTCGATTTGAACAGATACTATAAAAAAGGCGATATATATTTCGAAAACTATTCCTTCTGACTCTCTAAAACCCATTTCCCAAGTCTGTCAGGTATTCATAATGAAAAGTGAGCTTGATGATGAATTTCAAAGTCCCAGAACTGAGAGATGAAGCTGTAGAACATATCAGCGAGGATTCGCCGAGGATTGTGAAGAGTATTGCGATTGAAAGTCAGGGCCGCTGTGAATCCTGATAACCGAGCGGGCTCGGATCACGCTGACAGCACAGATGTTGGTCAGATCTGCTAGTCAGGCCAAAACGAAAATGCATTTTGTGCTTTTAATGATATAAACGAGGAGATGACCTCAAAAGCAAAAATGTTCTAATTTTCTCAGTTTGCTGCTTCATCAGAGCCTTTGGAAAATGTTACATTACATCACCTGCTCACCAATGAATCCTCTGCAGTGAATGGGTGCCGTCAGAATGAGATGTCAAACAACTGAGGAAAAATAAAAACGCTTGCTGCATGTTCATCATTAAAACAGTTTTAACTTAAATTAGTAACTTCCAGCTGAAGTATGAGTCCTCTATCCAAAATATTTCTCCATATGCTTTCGCCGCTAAAAAAATAATTCTGAATCAGGAGAGAAATATGCACTTATATAGCACCATTTACAAGCAAAAATCATTTTGAAAAAAAAAAAAACAGTGGATTTGAATGTGAGAGGACCATATGGGATGGATGTTTTCCCATTGAAAGAAATTTTTATATTACATCACTTGCTCACCAATGAATCCTCTGCAGTGAATGGGTGCCGTCAGAATGAGATGTCAAACAACATGTTCATCATTAAGACATTTTTAACTTCAATTAGTAACTTCCAGCTGAAGTATGAGTAAATATTTCTCCATAAGCTTTCGCCGCTAAAAAAATAATTCTGAATCAGGAGAGAAATATGCACTTATATAGCACCATTTACAAGCAAAAATCATTTCGAAAAAAAAAAACAGTGGATTTTAACCTTTGGAAAATGTTACATTACATCACCTGCTCACCAATGAATCCTCTGCAGTGAATGGGTGCCGTCAGAATGAGATGTCAAACAACTGAGCAAAAATAAAAACACTTGCTGCATGTTCATCATTAAGACATTTTTAACTTTTAATTTTAGCTGAAATATGAGTCCTCTATCCATAATATTAAAAAAATAATTCTGAATCAGGAGAGAAATATGCACTTATATAGCACCATTTACAAGCAAAAATCATTTTGAAAAAAAAAAAACCCAGTGGATTTTAATGTGAGAGGACCATAGGGGATGGATGTTTTCCCATTGAAAGAAGTGTTATGGATTATGGACTAGTGTTTTGGCTTGAAGTAAGAGTCTTAGCGATGGATTTGCTGTTCACTTCACAAGATGTTAATTGATAGTCTGGTGTCTTGTGAATTACTTGTGGAGCACTGTGACGTTTTTTTATCAGCTGTTTGGACTCTCATTCTGACGGCACCCATTCACTGCAGCGAAGCCTTCGGGTGAAACAAGCTCGTCGACATCTCGGCTGCCCTCGAGGTGAATACGATAAACCATTCCTTAAAGTTTACTTGAAAAGAATGAAGAATCCCTAAGACGGGAATCTGACGTGCTGTTCGCATTGTGAGCGTTTGCATAATTTGCATAATTCCTTGACGGCACTGGGCACTAAAACAACATTGCCAGAGCACAAATAAACAGCACCAGCAGCCGGCACAGTTCATTCCTAGTCGGCTCTCCCCAACGGTTTATCTTTTTACAAGCGTCAGACTTAAAATCATTCATCTTTCGACAACGTTCGCCGTAATTAGCGTTTCTCTCGCTCCAGCCCAGTACTTTTTTTTTTTTTTTTTTTTCCTCTAGTGATCTTTCATGTAGCGCATTGGCCCTGGGTGACAAAACTTGCAGAGAGATTAATTAGTTTGAATGAATCAGTGGGTAAAGGGAGACTTCACGCCACACAAAATACATTCAGCCGTTCGGTATCTGCCTACAAAGCTGGGGCGGACAGGAAAAAGACAAAGGCAGCAACAGTTTCGAAGCTTTGTTTTATGCAGTTATACGCTACTCGTCTCGTTTGCAACACTTGTATTCAAATATGTTCCTAGCGAAAAATACAAAACGGATTGTTCTCAATGATTATGCACTCGCTGGCTTTTTTTGTTCCCGTCGACTTGCACCGAAAAGTCCACGAAATGAGTAAAAAGAGCTTAATAATCAGCTTTAATTAGTTTAAAAAATGTTTTATTATGTTTAATTCAGTTGAAGGGCACGCTAAAACTAGATGTTGTAAGATGCTACGGACCGGTTGCTTCATAAAAGCCTACTTTGCACAAGATTGCATTCATAAATAAGTTTAGAAATCATTTTTTTATTTAATTCCTGCTGAGCGCTTAATCTTAGGCTGGGGTTCGTGATAAAATCCACGAGAACGTAAGCGTGTAAATACATTGTAGTCTTTAAATGCTCAACAATTTTGAGCCGATTTTAATGCGAATGAATGAATGACATCCGTCCGCCAGGAATCAAATAAAGTCGTACAGCTAAAACTTTCTGAGCAGGCACTTTCTTCTCCTTGATCTAGATCTAAACTAAACGCACTATGTGCTAGGCAGCATGCTTTGAAAGGGCTCTGCTCTAGTTTTGCCATATTCATATTTTTATATTTAGTATTTGTGCTGAACGGACTTTTCTGTTGTATAAATAAACATAACCCAATGCAAATTCGTCCCTAATGAGCTGTTCATATCGGTGGACGAATCCATAACATGCTACATCTATTATTCAAAGCAGAAGAAAAACATGACATGCCTACTATGTGATGGGGAAACAAACATCAATATATATATATATATATATATATATATATATATATATATATATATATATAACATGTGCATTATATACAGAATATGTAATCAGTGATAACTGCTAAATGCAAGTCAAAAAGATTCGAGAAATTAATATTCAGAACTATATTCATAGCTATTTAAGTACGATATAATGCACAATAATCGTAGCCAAAAACAATGATACATTTACTAAACTACCCACTAAAATGTCATTCACTGTAACAAAAATCAAACAAAAAAGATTAATTACTTTCAAAATTACTTTCACTATAACTTGATCCCTTTATATATATATTAATATGCACATGATAGATAGATTTCAACCAAATTCTGACATTTTCCGAAAACGTTAATGGACATCGATTTTTGTTGAATTTCTCGTGACGTGGACACCTCAACGCCTTTGACCCGTACGCAGCGAATAATTCAGCTTCGCGCCTTCGGCCAAATGCTAAGGTTTCGATCTCGATGGAAGAAACCGATCCTAAAGCGGCCGCAGTCATGGCCGGCTTCATCAAGCAGTCGAGCGAGCTAATTCTAGCAAAGTCTCCCGAGGATTTTTTTTTTTTGTCCTGTTCGTTTTCTCCTCGTACTTGGCAAGCCGTTTTGGGTGGGCAGAGTGTGTCACTGCCCGCTAATGCCCGCTCCTGGCGCATGACCCTGGCATCAGTTCAGCTGTCAGAAACGAAGCAAGAACTAGTTTACTGGAGATGTAATTAGAAGTGTAAAGTTGTGAATGTCTAACTTCCCCGATGCTCTGCCCTACATTTAGCACGAGGAGAGAGGCTCCTGAGGGTTTCGCAAAGTGAGAGTCTTGTCAGTACACTGAGGTGGCAGTCTGATGGCGTCGAGATGGAGTGACTTACACCGTTAATGAGGATGAGAGATCAGGGAAGGCAACCTGAAAGCCCTTTGGCGCCGTTGCATCTGTTGTAATCATCTTTCTGTCTCTCCCCAATCGCATATGACAATTACCTCCCGCCTTCAAACCAGATTCGCTTGTCACCGGTTATATGTTTGAGACCTAGGAAGACGAGCAGAAACACAAAAAGGGAAGGCGTGCGTGCATAGGATGGTATAACCACGAAACAAAAAACAAGGATGCGATATAAAGACATCGTATCAGAGAGGATGAGAGACTCCTGGGACGGCTGCATGGGGCGGCAATTGTTTCACAGCTGGTGTCTGCTTTAGAACAATAATCCAGCTCATAGTCTGGTGTGATTCAGAACAACAGGATCTCTCCAGAATGCCCCAAAGGGCCCTACAAAAACCCACTAAATCTGCCTTTTTATCATCCTTTACTGTGTGGAACAAACAAACAGCTTTACATTTGGCTTGATTTAGTATCTCTATCTATCTATCTATCTGTCTGTCTGTCTGTCTGTCTGTCTCAGGCTCTATCTATCTATCTATCTATCTATCTATCTATCTATCTATCTATCTATCTGTCTGTCTGTCTGTCTGTCTGTCTGTCTCAGGCTCTATCTATCTATCTATCTATCTATCTATCTATCTATCTATCTATCTATCTCAGGCTCTATCTATCTATCTGTCTATCTCTCTATCTATCTATCTATCTATCTATCTATCTATCTATCTATCTATCTATCTCAGGCTCTATCTATCTATCTATCTATCTATCTATCTATCTATCTATCTATCTATCTATCTATCTATCTATCTATCTATCTGTCTGTCTCAGGCTCTATCTATCTATCTATCTATCTATCTATCTATCTATCTATCTATCTCAGGCTCTATCTATCTATCTATCTATCTATCTGTCTATCTATCTATCTGTCTGTCTCAGGCTCTATCTATCTATCTATCTATCTATCTATCTATCTATCTATCTATCTATCTATCTATCTATCTATCTATCTATCATTTCCTGATATATATCTACCGTTCAATCCAGTTATCCATCAATGTTTCATTTACCCACTCATCCAACCATCCATTTATCCATCTATCATTTCCAGTTACCCATCAATCGTTCCATTTATCAAATCATTCTTTTCATTTGTCCATCCACAGTTCCACTCATCCATCCGTCCGTCCGTCATCCTTTCATTCATTCATCCATTTATCCCTGCTCGGTTCCATCCACAGGTCCATTCATCTATTCATCATTCCGTTGTTTCACTTATCCATCCACCGCTGCATTTATCTTTCCATTGTTCCATCCATCATCCTACCCACCTATTGTTCCATCCATCTACTCATCAAACATCCCTACAGTTTAATCTCACTTCTCTAAAACCAAATCATCTGAACAACGTTAGTCACATCCGTACCCTTTCTTACTTTTTTAAATATTCTATTTTTATAGAGAATTTTAAGAGCAACATCTGAGACGAAGCAGTAACACAACTCCATTACATAAAATATCAACTACCGAGCACGACTACTTGCTTCTAGATCTGTCTGCCATTTACTATAAATGCCAGTTCAGAGTGCAATGACTGACACAGACAAACAGCAGCAGACACAGGATCGATGCATTACCCCTTCGGCATCTGCTGACGTTGGTCGGCGCTTGTTTTCTTCAAAAATTCAACCCACAACCGAACGCGTTTAATGTGCATTTATCTGGTCTTAGAACGTCTAAAAAGAGACATATTTTAATCCGGTGACTGTCTGCATCTGTGGGCACTGTGTGAATTGACTTTAAAATGCATTTAATTAATGTTAAGAAGAACACTGTATTCCCAGATGAGGGAACTGGCAACACGAGCGGCCGCTTCTCCTTCTCCAACCTTTTTTAATTGTTTCTGTTTCGTCTCAACTCAAACGAGAGCAAATAAATAATCGCAGAGATACCGCGTATGCTAATCAGTCCAGCTTGATGCATTCAGCCGTCTCACAATTTAGGTTCTCCACATGAAAACGGAGGTCCACTAGGTGTGTAATTAATATCACATGAAAGTGATTCTGCAGGCTCATACATCACGGCAAAGCCACTGGGTTAGACAGGTTAATGCGTGCTGCGTCTATTCATCCCTCTGAACTGCTTTGACTGTCTAGTTAGGAGGAAACTTTTCAAAAGTTCTACAATTAAGCCAAATTTTTTTTTTTTTTGTCTGAAGCTGTTATTGTGTTTTTAATTTCTTTTAAACAAGCAGCCCTTAATCACAAATGAACTGAAGACAACCCCCGGCATCAAGAGATGACATTTCCGAATAACACAGTGCGAAGAAATGAAGATGCTTTGATGATAAACCGGAATATATCACATCGAACCCTTAATTCAGTCGTGGTCGGAGGCTCAAAACGCGTTTCTTCAACGTTAAATGGAACTGTTCGAATTCATTGTGTACTGGAAAAACAACTGATTTGCCTAAGTGCAATAAAATTACGTCAAACTACTAAAAATAATATTCTTTTGACATTCAGCAAGCAATCAAGTGAAGTGGAAGCACAAGGAAGATAAAGCGGTTACATAATCTTATATAATATTCACTTACATTAGCCCATCCGCAACCGAAAGCTTAACCTTAGTGGCTAAACTAAACGCAGGAATCAATCTAAATCCACATTCATACAGAACTCTGAACTCTCAGCCTTTTCTCATCTGCTTTGAAACACATACACTGCCCTCGAAAAGTTTGGAAACACCCCTCACGAAGCGGTTTCGAACTATATCTTTTTTTGGCGCAAATACTGTGCATTAATGCAACTGGACATTATCATTGAAGATCGTGTCAAAGTCGAGCCGCCATGGGAGGAACTGGACAGCGATGTCCGTGAGAAGCGTCCAACCAGTGCGAATCATCTTTGGCCAATCCTTCAGGAAGCTTGGAGAAATACATCAAGCCAATGTTTGAATAAACTGACAGCTCAGATGCCTAGAATACGCCGACCTATAATCGTTGCTAATGGTGGATATTTTGATGAATCAAAAATGTAAGTATAAACAGTTGATGCAATAAAACACGTTTTTGTAGTTTGTGTTATCTTTCTAGGGCGTTTCCAAACTTTTTCAAGGGCGGCCTAGGTAGAATTACATTTACTCAGAGCATGCTGGGAAATGGAAATCCCATGCTCGAATGAAAATTATTCATGAAGTCATGTCAAATCAATGCAAAAGCAAATTTGAGTTCTTTTTTAAGCAACTCAAGGAAGTTTAATTCAGAAAACAAGCAGCGACGCTATTTCCGAGTGCGCTCGATATCAATTTAGAAAGTCTATATACAAGCCATCATTTAAAATGACAATGGAGTGAAGATCTCAAAAAAAGGGTTGCTTCCATTAACTGTAGTTAAATTTGTGATGTTTTGTTTGAGAGACACGCTCCTCTCGTTTCTAAGAGATCCCGGTGATTCATCCTCCCACGACTACGAATGTAATTTTAGTGCGAAAATGTATGCAGCTAGAGAAAATAACAGCAAGTGAGATTTATGAAGATGCTGCCCACGGCGATGGCTCTTCGAGTCTGATGAGACAAGACCACTTGATGAAGCGTGTTGTCAGAGGAGAGGAATACTAATTGATGATGGGACTCACCGTAAGAGGTGGGATGGTGTCCACATGAGACTGCGTATCTCAAATAAACCTCGAACACTGTGCAGCGAGATCCTGTTAATTGCAACCAGTGTTCGCAAACAGTCTGTGATCATTTAGGAAATGATATTTAAAGGAGCACAGTGGTGTTTAAAAAAAGTATTCTCATTTATAAAATATTTAATATTTCTGTTTAGAATTCCAAATATGTGCTCGTACATCAGAAAAGAAAATGACACTCATAGAGAGATAAAGAACTCATTACATGAAGTGAAAAATAAGACTAGTTACAAATGTGTAAATAAAAATGAGTCAAAGAAACATGGTATTTTTTCCAAGCATAATCAGCATTAATTTGTTGTCAGTGAAGACATCAGCAAAAAAAGCTATTACAATCCAAAATGACTGGAATTATTGTTTAATGCAATTTTGAATTTCATCAATATTTTTTTTGCTGATTTAGAAATAAATTACATTTTAAAAAATCATAAAAAATAAAAAAAGACAAAATATTATAATATGTAAAATAGAATTATATTATTATGTTTTAGAATTTAACTAATATACATATATATATACAGTATATATACATATATATACATATATATATATATATATATATATATACACATATATATATATATATATATATATATATACATATATATATATATATATATATACATATATATATATATATATATATATATATATATATATATATATATATATATATATATATATATATATATATATATATATATATATATATATATATATACACACACACACATATATATATATATATATATATATATATATATATATAATTCTTGGGTCCTTTGCAGTATGATTAATCCTCAAGACAAGACGTGAAACAGCTACCCTGTGAAAGGACATCAGTGGAATGACAATCCCCTCCTTTTACGTCTTGCTCCCCTGGCAGTCATGTACTAATGATAACTACAAGATAGAAAGTCTCAGATCAGAATAGTGTTGCAAATGGAACTGCTGGAGTGTGACTCTTGATCCTTTCCCTTTGTAAAGCGCAATCCCTATGGGACAGTGCACAGATGAGAACTCATAATCACCAGAGATAGGGCGATACAGATCAGACGGATGAATCGGGCGGCTTTTGGGTCTATCGATGGGCCCGATCTTACAGTTGTACCCCGCTAATGTCTCGGTAAAGCGCCTCTCGGCAAATGTCAACCATTCAAAGTTTTATTTCGCCGGCAGAGCGGTATCTGTAAATATTAACATTTCTGCAAAAGTCATGCTGTGAATTAATGAAGGACAATGAAATTTATCCAACAGCAATTCTCTGATTGGCAAAATGAGCCTGATTTTAACAGGCTTTCGGCTTATGCAACGAAAACCAGAGCAAAGAAAGAAGACCCGCAGGAATCCTCGTGCAAACGTGTCCCTTTTATTTAAGCTTCTCACGTCAGCTTTTTATTCCATGCCTGAAGATAGCTGGAAGCCTACATCAGCCAGGGGAGAAATATACGGGACCTGAGAGCATCCATGAGTTATGAGCGCTCCAACCACTGCACAGAAATATTAAACTCTATTGGAAACTGTTCAATAATTAAATGCATGTACGAAATCTAAGCAATCCCGCTGCAGGAGTGATTACTGCTCGCAATTCACGCATGGAGGAAAAGCACCGGTCCTTCAGAACCATCACTGGCTTATTCATTTATAATGCAAATGGCTTTATTCAACTGAACGAACACATAAACAAACAGAGAGAAGAATTCCTTGAGATTTATCGGGACGGGAATCCAAAATAAATCCGGTAACTTTGCAAGATTGGAATTACACTGCATGAAGAACCTATTATTAGGATCATTGCACAGGGAAGATGAAGAAATCCCAAGGGCTTTACAGTATATTTAATTCATTTTATACTTTGCATAATGATTTCACTTAAGTGTACAGTCATATGTTCCCCATAAAAACACACACGGCTGCATAAAAACTACAGCGATTGTCTAATTCGTCAGGCATGGAAACTCACATGCTTGTAATAGTCCTTATGGCACCTTAACATTTAAAACAAAACGGAAAGCAATTTCAACCAAAACTGATCACGGGTGTGTTAGATTTGTAAGAATAAACAAGCTTTGACAATAACCAGTCATATAATAAAAAAATTATAATAAAAATTCTGTTTAGGGTCCCATAAAGACTTGGGCTGGCCCTTTTCATATATTATATTATTATATATATATAATATATATATATATATATATATATATATATATATATATATAAGGCATCAAAACTATAAATTAACACATGTGGAATTGTATACATAACAAAAAACAACTGAAAATATATGTCATATTCTAGGTTCTTCAAAGTAGCCACTTTTTGCTTTGATTACTGCTTTGCACACTCTTGGCCTTCTCTTGAAGAGCTTCAAGAGGTAGTCACCTGAAATGGTCTTCACTTCACAGGTGTGTCCTGTCAGGTTTAATAAGTGGGATTTCTTGCCTTATAAATGGGGTTGGGACCATCAGTTGCGTTGTGCAGAAGTCAGGTGGATACACAGCTGATAGTCCCACTGAATAGACTTTTAGAATTTGTATTATGGCAAGAAAAAAGCAGCTAAGTAAAGAGAAACGAGTGGCCATCATTACTTTAAGAAATGAAGGTCAGTCAGTCTGAAAATTTGGGAAAACTTTGAAAGTGTCCCCAAGTGCAGTCACAAAAACCATCAAGCGCATCAAAGAAACTGGCTCACATGCGGACCGCCCCAGGAAAGGAAGACCAAGAGTCACCTCTGCTGCGGAGGATAAGTTCATCCGAGTCACCAGCCTCAGAAATCACAGGTTAACAGCAGCTCAGATTAGAGACCAGGTCAATGCCTCACAGAGTTCTAGCAGCAGACACATCTCTAGAACAACTGATAAGAGGAGACTCAGAATCAGGCCTTCATGGAAGAATATCTGCTAGGAAACCACTGCTAAGGACAGGCAACAAGCAGAAGAGACTTGTTTGGGCTAAAGAACACAAGGAATGGACATTAGACCAGTGGAAATCTGTGCTTTGGTCTGAGTCCAAATTTGAGATCTTTGGTTCCAACCACCATGTCTTTGTGCGACGCAGAAAAGGTGAACGGATGGACTCTACATGTCTGGTTCCCACCGTGAAGCATGGAGGAGGAGGTGTGATGGTGTGGGGGCATGCTAATCCATCCGGTTTGCATTTAGTTGGACCATCATTTAATTTTCAACAGGACAATGACCCCAAACACACCTCCAGGTTGTGTAAGGGCTATTTGGCCAAGAAGGAGAGTGATTGGGTGCTGCGCCAGATGACCTGGCCTCCACAGTCACCGGACCTGAACCCAATCGAGATGGTTTGGGGTGAGCTGGACCGCAGAGTGAAGGCAAAAGGGCCAACAAGTGCTAAGCACCTCTGGGAACTCCTTCAAGACTGTTGGAAGACCATTTCAGGTGACCACCTCTTGAAACTCATCAAGAGAATGCCAAGAGTGTGCAAAGCAGTAATCAAAGCAAAAGGTGGCTACTTTGAAGAACCTAGAATATAGACATATATTTTCAGTTGTTTCACACTTTTTTGTTATGTATACAATTCCACATGTGTTAATTCATAGTTTTGATGCCTTCAGTGTGAATCTACAATTTTCATAGTCATGAAAATAAAGAAAACTCTTTGAATGAGAAGGCGTGGCCAAAACTGTTTGGTCTATATACTATATATATATATATATATATATATATATATATAAATAATAATTAAACAAAAATAACTATTTGAAATGGCTCTATTTGAATTTTTAAATCTAATTTTGATTGATCAGCAAACATACCTGGGTTTTAAAGACCGTAATTGCATTTATGTGCATAATTACAGGAATATCTAATATCATATTGCCGTTTGCATTTTGTAAACAGCGTTCTGATTCTCATCACGCAATGAAACCACCTTAACTGGTAAAATCATTGCAGTGCAGAGCCTCATGTGGCTTATTGCTTTAATATGTAAAAACTCATTATGTGGTCAATAACCTAATGCAACAAAACATTTTGGCCACAACCTCAGGTCAAAATCCCGCTCCAAAAAGACACACTCCGCTATTGCATTCGAAGCGACGTGCCCCCGAGCTTTACCATTTAAATGCTGTAAATTATTACCGATCCTCGTCATATATCATGTCATTGATCTAATTCATCTCAGCGAGCTTACAGACCGAACGCATTAAGACTCACCCAGAGCCTCACAGCTGGTGAACTATCCGCAATTTCAGACCTGGGTGAGCTCGTGATTGGAATGCATGCTGTCAGCCTGGCTTGAAAGACAATTTGAACAGTCTGCGGATGAAATGTACGCCTCCCTCCTCAGCTGGCATTTCTGAAGTCAGAGGCACATAATTAATGATGTCACTCATCTGGGATTGCACCACCGGGCACTTTTCTCGTCGTGTCCAGGCCATCGAGAGTTGTCGCCACAGTTAGAAAGAGATATGACCGCGCGCGTGTCCATGTGTGCACGTTATTTCCCTGCAGGGCCGTAGCGCTGTGGCTACAAAGAGGAAGGCACACACATAAAAATGAGCTACTTTTATGCCCTGCGTGTGTCCCCCTCCCTCCGTTCCGCTCACGCCGGGCTTCTATATTACGCCCACTCAAACAAACTCCCATCCCGCAAGAGCGCGTCCCAGTTTAATGAGGCCGGAGAGCACATATTTACCGAAATGAGAAACTCCCAATGAGAGCAATATCTCTTATGTGCACGGATATTACCAGTTATGCGAAAGGGTGCCGAACGCTTGCATGCCCAATGAGCAATCAGGACTGGATTATGAATTCACAAAAACCTTGAGAGGGAAAAAAAAAAAAAAAAAAAAAAGCTTGTTGGGATAAATTATAAGTTTGTAAGGAAGTGTGTAAAAAAAAAAAAAAAAAAGTTTTTAAATAATTTCTCTTTCTCTCGCTCAGATATTTACAAACGCATGAATATTACATAAACAAACGAGATGCTTCAGTTGATCTGTTTAATATTTAAATCTTGTAAATCTGTTTAATATTTAAAAAAATGCTGAAAAAATGCACACACACACACACACACACACACACACACACACACACACACACACACACACACACACACAGCAAATAGAGTTCCAATAATGTTAAATATTAAATGTAATATATATATATATATATATATATATATATATATATATATATATATATATATATATATATATATATATATAAATAAAATTTAATATTCTTTAAATACCACTACATCTGAGATGTTCACACTGTAATATAACATTTTTTTAACTTCATGTTTTAAACACACACACACACTCAGAGCAAAAAGAGTTCCAATAATGTTAAATATTAAATGTATATATATATATATATATATATATATATATATATTCTTTAAATACTACTAAATTTGAGATGTGTACACAACTTCATGTTTTAAACACACAAACTCAGAGCAAAAAGAGTTCCAATAATGTTAAATATTCAATGTAATTTTATAGATATTAAACTTCATGTTAAAGTTACTCCCTACTTCTCTATAATTGCATCTGATTTTTTCAATTGCACAATGTCGCACACTCTCTCCCATCATCACTTTCAGCTCTCCAAGTCTTACCTATCAAACCCTGACCCCGTCCGCCGCTTCCGTTCTGCTCATCACCCTCAGACCGCGAAGAGGAAAAAGGAACTTTGACTCTGGTCAAATCCAGATAATTCACTGCAGGACAGAAAAGACCGAGGGTCACAAAGTCTATAATGAAGGAGAGAAAGAAATTAACAATCTCTTGAATAGCTGGAGGACAAAAATCTAATGATCCAGGCTTAAACAGTAGACTACAAGCACGCAATCAGCCATTATTGATTGCTTCTAAAATAGCTGAAAGCATGAGTATTTTTGGATGTCCAAGACTGGCTGTTATAGATGGATTATGCGATCAGTGGGTGCAAATCACAGCTATTCTGCATCAGTGCTTTATATAATTTAATAACCGTGTGAAGTAAACTCTCCTCTTTCTCAAAAGAGCTGAATTATTCATGTATAAAGCTGCAAGTTGCACATGAGCTGATATGGATGCATGCAGGTTTTTGGCAACATATCAGATCAAATGTGCCGCAGACGACCTAAAAACATGTTTAAGCCATACTGTATTAATATTTAATTTTTGAACATATGCTTCAAAGGGGGAAAAACTGATTAGGTCGGCCACTTGGGATTTTTTCAAAGTAATCCATCTTATTTTGGCTCACACAAGGTGATCTGCTTTGCTCTTCCTGTTCCTAGATCAGTACCTGGAGATGATCTCTGGAGACTCAAACTTCTGAAAGGAGGAAAGAAAGAGGGTAAAGTTTTTTTATTTTTTTTATTCACGAAACTGCATATACTGTACCTGACTCAGCTTCATGATGCAAAAAAATAAAATAAAATAAAATAAAATAAAAAGTTTTTTTCTTTTATAGTGAAGTAAATTTGGACAAGTGTTGAAAATAAAGTAGTTAAGTAGAATTTTTTGAAAACGACCTTTTTTATGCAGTGTGTAACACAGCTCTAAGTGAATGTGCATAAAGACCCCGGAAAAACACGGTCTGAATGAAAATGCAGATTCATTCTTTGTCACTTTTGGAGTGATAAAAGCTCACAAACAATGCTTTAAATAAAATCGACCAATCTCTGCGGGGAGGGTTTTTTTTGGAAGTCAATGAGGTAAAAATATATGCATTATATGTCAAACTGCACAAACCAAAATTTATATATACTTTTTATAACCCGTAACAGGGGCACTTTACTACCATTCACATCTATAGTAGTCAACATTTGAAGTGCGCTCAAAAAACGTTTATGAAGACAAGAACACATTTTGGCTTTAGATTTTTGTTGAAAGATTTTGATCCACTGCAAATGTTGACTAGTGTAGATTACTGCATAAATTACACACAAAACCCCCCCACAAAATTGTCCAAATCTAGCTCCTAAACTTATGCACTATCTAATTAGCTATGCTAGTGGTTATGTATCTGCATAAGCCTAAATGATGGCTAGCATTTAAAGCAGGAGTCTGTACGTGAAGAACTATACTGTACGTTTATCTACAGATTGAAACCATAGATGAAGATGAAAGAGAGGAAAACATTAGCATAGTAATGTTGCTGAAAAATAAAACAAAAACAAAATTAATGTAATCAATTTCAAAAATCAAACATAAAATTGAATAGAATTTTTAAATATAAATTAAAATACACAATTATAAAAAAGAACTGAATGACATGCAAAACATTTTTTTGTTTTATTTAGTAAAATTATAAAAAGTAATAAGAAATACATTTTATTAAAAAAATAATATATATATATATATATATATATATATATATATATATATAAAAAAAAAAAAAATATATATATATATATATATATATATATATATATATATATATATATATATATATATATATATATATGATTCATGTTTAAAATGATAACATAATAAAATAATAACAAAAAATACCAGTTGCTGTAGTTTGTTAATCAAAATGACATTGGATAAAATCTACAAAACATTTCATGCAATAAACTAACCTAAACTAACCAATAAACTAACATTTCATGCAACAAACTATCCACCTAACTTATATAAAATAATTCATCTTCCAATCCGTATATATATATATTTTTTTTCATCCAAACAGAATCGCAATTCATTATTTATTTGCCAGTGATAATAACTTTCAGAAACTTTGCCTAGGGTTGTTTAGAACACAACCTCAAGTCTCACAGCGTCCAAAAATAATTGCCTATACCTCTGTTGTGATGTATGTTTAATTTAAAATAACCCGTGCAAACGAAGACGTGCACATCTTTGCTTCGCCTTCACCACACACAGCTACCGAGGAACGTGGAAAGATTACAGACAGCGGTCTGCAGTTGTGTGGATTAATGGCCGTATCTCAGCGGTGTTGCTGCTGGCCAGACGTTCCTCTGACTCTTGTATTGTTATATCAGTGTCAGCCAGATTAATGGCAGTAATGGAGACCTCTCCCCAACCACCGTAATCACAGCCAGAAGACAGCGGGCCTGTTTTCTACATCCGTCTCACAAGTAATATTTTAAGACTAGAGACTCCAGATGTAATCAAAAACATCCTCACATAAAGTTGAACCCCTCTCGGTCACTGTCGCTTAATGCCTTCTTTGGCAGCCCAGGACATTGGCTCCACCAGCCCAGTCATTATCTAGCCTGGGGTATAATCAACAAAATCATCAAGTGGCAGTTTAGACAGCTTTACTAACGTTGGGTGAGTTCTAGATTAGTTTGTTGGGGATTTTGACTCGAAGAGAACTGGTATCCCCAAAGTTTTTTTTCTCCATTTTGTTCACCAGTTGGAGTTTGGGATCTTTGCATCTTGCTTAGTTGAGTTTCAAAGACACTTAATATTTAGAAATATTGACTTGATGGCACTAACAAAGTCGGATGAGAAAAAAATAACACTACTGTTCTCTGTAGAGCTGCTTTATAGCTTAATTGAATTTGTTCGTAATTGATGAAATTTCAACAATGACACATTGAACTAAACTGAATCAACATTGAATCAACTCAGTTGAGCCACAATTGAACTTGATTTGCGACTGATTTACTTTATAGATGTATAGATTGAAATGAACTAAATAAACAAATGAAACTATTGCCTTCTGTTAAGCCGAATTGATTACGTTTATAAATTGATGATTTTTTTCCAACGCTGATGGATTGAACTAAACTGAATCAACATTGAATTGATCAGTTCGCAAACCCTTTCTCCTGTTGCCATGACGTCGTAGTTTAACTACTTCAGAATGTCGCAGTGATGGTCTTTTTGTGGTAAAGGACCTGGAATAGATTCATGCATTGAAAACAGAAGAAAACTGAATCATAACTGCGTTTCAACGGACTATTTTATTATTCAACACCCAAGTATTTAACTTCACCATTGAAATCATTGCATGTAGTTTCATACGTAACAGGTTTACCGGTACGCAAAAAAAAAGGATTTTAAACGAATTCCTTAGCTTATTACCGTTACTGTGGCAACCAGAAACAGCACAGCACACATTTATATATTTACTCATTGAAAAAGTTTCAGTTCATCGTTTTTACCCCGTTTTAAGAAGAATTTCTATGGAGAGTTGCAGCCGTAGATGTCGGGCAAATGCCGGACAGCAGCGTAGAGTCAAAATAGTTGAGTCAAATAATTTGTGAGTATTGCAAAATTGACACTTATTGAACCAAACCGAATCATCATTGAATCGTTTTTAGATAAATAATTACATTGTCTTTCGTTGAGCCACTTATTATTGAATTTAACTTTTAGTTCTTATAACTTATAGCAATTGAACTGAATGAACACTGAACTGACTTGAGCTGATTCTGAATAATGGCACTGTCTGTAAAATTGCTTTATAGCTAAAGAGCTATAATATAGCTATAGGGTTTTGCATCATCAACACCGTTAATGAACTGAATCAACATCAAACCCACTACAGCTGAATGAAAGCGAGTATTAAACTGAACTAAATCAATACTGAATTGACTTAAGCTGAAAAATCTGCTTTGTAGCTGGATCAGCTTTGTTCATAATCGACTAATTATTTTAACATCGACCCTGTTATTGAACTCGACTGAACCAACATCAAATTGGCACGAGCTGAATAACAACACCGACCTAAACTGAATATTTCATAAATGATAGTTGCTAAACTAAACTAAACTGACAGAAATTGAATGACACTATTGTCTTGTAGAGCTGAATTTAGATTCGTCTTATTTTTGATGAAGTTCACATCACAGATTCTGTTGCTTCCCTGTTTAATACCGTTAGGCTGCTTTGAAAAAAAATCTCTATTGTTCAAAGCTCTATATAAACAAAGGTGACGCGCTTTGAGGAGCATTCACCCAAAGGAACGGAAAACTTCAAATACCGGCGATCGAAATAGCGGTTTACAACAGCTAGTGCAGAAAAACAATGCAGTGATATACCTCCACGGTTTGAGCGGATGGCCTTGACCTGCTCTCTCAGCATAATATAAAGACCCGCGGTTTCAACTCTGTAAGGACTGATGAGAAAATAAGACTCTTGGTGTGATAGAAACGCATCCATCACAGGAAGTGCAGCCTTCACCATTCGGCGGAGAGGAAAAACCCCACCTAGACACACATACGCAGAAGGAATGAAAAACTCATTTGAAAACAGAAAGCTGAAAAGCAACATTCATTCAACCGTTTTTTTTCTAAAGCTCGCGCCGCTCCCAGTTCTCCATCCCGAAAACAAAGTAAATCAATCTCTGATTTATAGAATCAAAGATTTACTTAACCATATTTAAATACATCAAATAGTGATTTTTGACTTTTAGTTCAGCAAGCCGTCTCTGCACAAATACATATTCTGGCTCTCGGCGGCGTAATTGGTTTTGGGATTGCAGTCAACCGTCATATTGCATGGAACACTGAAGAATATGACTGAAAGACCCTCATTAGGCGCTTTCCAAGCATATGGGCTTTTACTGTGCAACTGAGACCTTGAGACCTTGAGAATTCAGCCATGAATGTACGAGCGTCTGTTAGGGTATAATTATTGATCTAACAAGATAAAGAAAAGCGCTGTACGAAACGAGTGCTTACACAGGTTTGTGTCTCGATGAGTGTTTCACCTCGAGGTGAGAGCATGTCATTCAGCGGGAAAGGCTGAAATTATGATCCGCTCACCTAGGTTTCTCAGTAATTACTCATATTGTGCAAATGCAAATTTGCGCATTGAATGCTTTATTTAAATGAGGCCAATTACAAAGCTTTTATTTTGCCTCCTTGTCGCAGTCTCCGATATCGTCTTCTGTGTCGTATCCTTTAAGGTTGAACTTGATGATCATTTCTGGAGTCTGTGATGAAAAGGCCTTTTACAAAAAAAACCCCACTTTGATTCAGAGTAGATGTTCACTTGGATGTAAACACAAATGAGGCTGTGAAGGATGAAAGTCAAGCTCATATAGTCTTATGGGGTTTTTTTGTGTGTACGTCATGGGCTTGGTTCACTCCGACGGCCAGTATAGTAATACAGCATTTCTTCACAATTTAAACACACAAATGTCTATTTTTGGTTCATACCATAATTTGGATATTATACATTAAACTGTCTATATGCCTTTGATCATGGTATCCCAAAAATCGGTTGCGAAATTGTGCCAAACGCACCAGCATACAAAGCTTCATACGATATCATTTATGTTTAATTGTATTGTTATATTGGGCCATTCGAGACATATTTGCATTACACTGACTTAAGTTGCATGCGACATATTTTTAATGTCCACATGCGAATACAATTAGCTTTCCCGTGGTTGGTGCCTGATTGGTTAGTTTTATGGGTTAGTTTATCCGGTTTTCTTCTAAAAGAAGAAAGTCATATGCATGGAGCCCTTGCTCCAAAAGCTATTATTACAAAACAATCCATTTCCTATAAATGGTTACATTAATGGTATTTATACAGTATTTTTTCTAAATGAGGTAAACTTGACTGACCGCTACTTTTCCACTAATGTACGTAGTGTAAAACCTGATTTATTTGTTTACCGAGGTCACCGGTGAGAGGGAAGTGCCATCTGCGCACCTGAAGAATTGGCAGGTTCATCAAAACCCAACACAGATTCCGATCCTCGTAACCCTGCTCTGTAGCATGCACATGTGTGAGCGCGTATTTCCCGTTGCTGCGCTAATGAAAGCTCATTGACACCCTGATCACAGACCGTGCAGCCACTGGGGCACGTCACTAATTAACACCGACATAATCCGTGTCCCGCTCTGACCTTTCCAGGCCTTGCAAGGTTTGTGCTACTGGCGCCAAAATTGATGTCAATTATTTCAGATTTCATGTTTTTTCCGCCATGAATAAGTATTGTCTGAAATGACTGATGATTATGTTTTCACGAAATGCGATTAGGATGACAAAAGGAAGGTGTGCTTCGAATGGGCTCTCCTTGCTTAGTGTTTCCTTTGATGATGGAGACATTTTGACGTTATTACATTTTTGGATTATACGGCCATTTATCCTGAGCTTTTGGGTATTGGACCCGAAATTCATAAAATGCTAGAAACGGCTTCTGTTATCCAAGTAAGCCCTTCATGATCAATGAGAAAAGAGTCTAGTGAACTTTAAAGGGCTTCTTTATTGAGTATATACGGTGACCCCGAAACGTACTTGAATACTTCACAAATCAAACTGTCCGAATTATATCGCGTTATATAAAAAAATATCAATCAAAGTGGCATCTGCAAATAAAAAACGCTAGAACATTTCTCTGAGACATTTTGCGGCTTCGTGTCCAAATGGTTTTTGGGGGCACAAGCAAAAGCGTGCTTGGAATAACAGAAACGAACAACTTCAAAGCAAAGGAAAGCACAAAAACATAACTCTTCACAGGCGACAACGACAGATCTGTTTAAGGGGTCGTGTTTAATGCTAAAACATCATCTCAATGAATATAATGAGCAATCTCAGGAAGCCTGGCGTGCACATTACAGTTCGAGATGGTAAAATATTTCTCAAAACAACCATTAACCCTAAACACCCATCAAAGCATAATTAAAACACTTATGAGCTATTAACTAAAGCCTATTTTTCACCAAATACAGGTTAACCAACGTACAAATACATCCTAGAATTAAAAATGTAACATAAAATGAATTATTTTAACAATTATTGACCATATCCTCAAGATAGTCAAAGCTTATGTCATTTGCAGTGAATTCTAAAAACGAGAAACACATTATAAGGATAAATATTTAGGTTCAACCCAAGTTTAACCCTCAGAGTCCTATTAAACTACTGCAAAACATCATTGTACCTGAAAGTTACACATCGACTGCCATTGTCCCCCGAAGCAGCACAGCTCTGAATCTCATAAAGTGATCACATCCGACTGAGGAGGAAATGAAAAGATGCGTCAGTTTAGAGAATGTATGACAATTTTCGTATTTGACGCATTTCACATTTTGGCGGCTAACATCCCACAATCTTTTCTCATTGAGTCTTTTCTTTTTTAGTATTGTAGTATAAGGCTGTAGGCCTACTTTAAACTAAGAAAATTGCTCTTTGAGTCGCAGGTCTAATCAGAAAGAATGCTCCAATGATTATATCCCAAGGATTTCATAACCGCTGATGATTTAGTACCGTGGCACCAACGACAGGAAATGAACAACAACGCCGGTCACAAATAACCAGGGAGGCCATTTGTAAGAATTTAGGAGCTGCCGTGAAAAATGTCTTGAATCCCAGCGTGTGTATTTTCATCACAGGCATCCTTCTGAGAAAATGGAAGATTTGTCTCTTTCTTGACACTCATGTTTAGCGCTCATGTTTATACATCTAAAATCTGCCCAAATGTCAAATTTGTTAAAATAGAGCAATTAAAAAGTAACGACTAACTCGCTCGGCGTTATGACGTTAGATTGCGAACGAACTTGAACTCTTGAGCTGATCTTAGCGCCTCCTCAGCTTGGTGAAATTTCGAAGGCCATTGACGATCACGACTCCTGCACAGCTTACAGGCAATTTGCTGACTAATGACCTGAAAAGGAGTTGGCTATTCATAATAATAGCAGAACGGTAGCTAGATATAATAGCAGAATAGCAGTTAGTGGTAACGAAGTGCAGACCGTATCTACTGTTACTGTATCGCTGCAATTATTTTCTTCCAATTGCTCAACTTTAGCTAAAAGTCGTTGGAAACTATTTAAACTTGCAATTTGGATTAAACTTGGTTTTAATGTATGAATATAAACATGGGACTATATTACAGAACCTGTGTCTTCTTGATGGTATAAAAAGCTTTACGCTAGACCTATTGAGAAGATTTTGTCCCGTTTCAGAAGACTGAAATGTCTAGTTGAGAGTACGTGCGCTTGCACTTAGTTACCAGGGTTAATTGACAATCTGATCCCAAAGATCTCTGTCAGCCTCTCTGCCATGACTCAGACCTTTCTGCGGTGATGCCTGTCATTAATGTTTCAGAGCTCAAGCACTCCGTTGAGACGGTTTCTTGTCTGCCGATGGTGCTGTATTGATAAATGAAAAGCATTAAGCAGAAGCTTGTTTGATCTGCTCAGTCGAGGAAGCCACAGAAGCTGCTGGCATACCAATTTACACCCATCACTTATCTTTCCTTGCATGCTGTCTGTAAGCAGTCATGTTTATTTTTAACTATATATATAGGCTGATATGAGGTTTTGGGGGTGGGCTCTTTTGATACGGGCCAATAAGCAATCGCCTAGAAACCACACCTTCTAGCACTATCACATTGTGGCAGGAGGTTCCGGTCCCATTTCCCCCCATTTAATTGTTTTGTAGTTCAGATAAGGTTATACCGTTTTATTTCTACGCAGTTAAACCGTTCTCAGTCTACAATACCATTTACTGCAAAACACACTCAGTAACACCTGGAGTGTGTTTTGACTGAACTCCCATCCGCAGGAACGAAATGAACTTTTCGCCAGGAAAGAAGCCAACTATCACATCACCATTAAATGGCCTCATCAGTTTGTGCCACATTTATATGCACTGCACAGATGTCAATACATTATGTAAAATCTAAGCCAATAATAGGCACTTCACAGTGAAAAGGAGGCAGTAGACAATGAAAAAAAATTCTCAACTGTCCACGCAATGTGACAGTACAGTTTTTTCCAATCAACACCCACAATTCCATTTGGCTTGTTCTTTCTACTGAAATCTATTTAGTTTCCTTTGCCCTGTTTCCTTTTTCACAGTTAAGTGGTGGGATACCAGTTTAACCTCATGTTAACTGAACAGAAAAATTTGTCTAAAAGGGATCATTTTTTTGCATAATATCATAAAGCCTGATGAAAATTTTTGGTTTCCGATGATGGGTCCAAAAACAGCACAGTATCTAATATTTTTAAGAGGCTCATCGGATGCAAAAGTAGTTTGAACGTAAATGTGTGTTGGAAGTGTGTGTACACATCCATCCTATAATGATAAAAATCCTCCCAGTGTTTCCTTTCAAATCTCAGTGACAGAAGAAAAAAACTACACATGTAAATTGAAATGTAGCTTACACTTGCTACGGTTTAACTGATTAAATATGAGCACGGCAAGTTTTAAAAAGACAGGTGCTGCTTTGAAATGCTTTGGCTATATTCCTGGCAAACAGACTCCGCCCCCTTTCCCCCAGACTGCTTATTGGTCGAACAGAGGTGCATTTCCCAAACAACGCCAAACTGGCACGCATGCGATGGAGGAATAACTTATGCTATTTAACCGATTCGAAATTTCTAAGATGCTGCTGCGTTGAGCACTGCACCTACTGACTAATTTATTATTTTTTTTCCCTTTCATTATGCTTTATTTCATCTTTGATTCATCACGGCTTCCCTCTTATGTCACACTCCAGGGTTTCCTTACCTATTTATGCACATGGATGCTCAAAAATAAATCACTAGAATTAATTTTATATTTAGCTGGAATGGAAGATACCGATAGTAATGCATGTCAGCTTGCTTCTCGTGCATAAGAGCGTATTTATTGAAGCCTATATGTCTTACTAACAAGAAGAACAATGCTAACCACAAATTCCAACCACGTACAGTTGTGACATATTGATTACAAAAGTTAGTTTGAACTATGCCGTTTGAACCGAATCGATGCTGGTAACCACAAAACTTGCCATAGCTGGCTAACAATGTTTTTGGGAAACGCACCCCAGGGAATCTACACATATCTATGATCAAATCGACGGAAGAAAGGGCGGGGTCAGCAGAGCTCATTAGCATTTAAAGCAACATGAACTAGAATGGCTTGATGAAACAGTGCTGATTTTGACAGGGTAAAGAAATTTTAAGTACGTTAGATTTTTCATTAATAACGTGTCCAGCTGGACCATCCTGATAGATTCTACTGGCCACGCTTAAGAATGACCGAACAGACAGAGAGAATAGAACAGACACTGCAGGGGTCAAAGTTAATTGAATGGTACAGTGTGTGACAGCAGAGAGAATCAAACGGCCTCACCTCTGTGGCGTCTCTTCGGCTCTGACATGCACTTCTGCTGTGATAGCTTCACTCAAACACTATCTGCAATCTCTGTTCCTGTGTTTTGAAGAGACAGAGACATTCAAGAATAATGCCGGGTTTTTTTGCCTGGGTTATCTGCACTAGTTGATCATCACGCTCTCATATTCGATTCATGGGACTCCCTCTGCGCTCTGGTGAGTATTGTGTTTCTGGTAATTCAAATGGCTGCCTGTACGATAACGCTAATGAGACTTTTTGCAATTAACCCAATGGTCTCGTCAGGTGGGCCTGAGGGGAAATTTGTGCTGATGGTGTCATTATGGGTTAGATCACAGCAAAAAGAGAATATCTGAAAAGAAAAGTCTACAAATACATCAGGAAAGGAGCCAGAGGACAACGTCGTGTTACTGCAGAACCGCGATACGATTCAAAAGGGTGGTATTGATGGTGTGCAATGAAAGCGGCGCTCCAGCTTGACTGAGGAAGCGTGTGTACAATACGTAATGCGTGTTATAAATTATTGGCTTCTTCTGACAGGGAATGGATGGGTTATGCTCGTGTGGTAATCTTCTTCTGCCTAGCGTCTCCTTCTCTTCGCTTCCTTTCTTCGGTGCCTACTTTGAACATAAAAGAGTTTTACTTTCCCCACAAAGTCTGTAGATTTTAACTCTCTTAGTTTGAGCCTGATCCGTAAGCCTATTCTATCCCACAAGGAACAAGAATTGACTCCTACCATCTCATCCATTTTCTGTAGAAGCTGACCTATGGTTGATGCTACTGGGCTTTGAATTAGCGGACAGGGAGAGTTAAAGTCATGCATTCTAATCACACGCTAATCAGTCCAGATTAGAATTGATACAGAGAGAAAATGGATTCATCCCCTCACCCCTTGAGATTCTGGAGTATAATAGAGATGGATAATGCTTGTGATATCTTCTTCAAAGACTCTCAGATTGATTGTGTGTCCATCAATATGCAGTAAACAGATATCCAATGACTGACACTTGAACATCAGTGCTAAAGAACAACCCTCATGAACTTTGCCTGAAGTACAGAATAAATTCAAAACTGGACTGATAGCAAAAAGTATGATTAACATTGATTTTTATTAAATATTACAGACAAAACTGCATCTTTAACCCTTAAATGCATGAATGTTTCGACGATCATTATTACATATTGCCGTCTTTAACCACCCAGACCTATATATCCAGCATGAATGAATTTCTAACTACTGCATAAAACTCATGATATTTTAAGAACAATTACAGAAGAATAAAATAAAGCATATTTCGTTACCTTTAAAACTTAAAAGGGTTCGATTTGAGCAGATTTTACCATTGCTATCATCGTCAAAGCGTACCTGCACATGCATCATCTGTCTCATATCTCAACCATGACTTTATTTTGATATTCCTATTATATAAATTCATATTTTGATATCTAGCAGCTTATTCACCATTTCCAGAATCAAATGGCAATGACATTTATTTTTCATTGTGCATAGTAATTGCTCTGCAGCAAAGCCATTCAGACCAGTTCAATGATATTAGTTTGTTTGATGCCTGCAGTAATTGTTAGAAAAACATCATGGCATATAAAACACATTTACATACCTTACATACCTCTAGTGACCCTATACAATTTTTTTTACAAAACAAACAACATCAGAAAACAAGCTTTTTTTTATAATTTACATGTTTTTTCTAGTTCTGTTGTTTAGAATGAATTGATTGAGGACTACTAAGAAAACTCACGTCTAACTTTAAAAAAATGAAGGCGGGAGAGGGTAGAAAGTGATGTTTCCGAGTCACTAAAGACTCGAAGTATGCATTTAAGGATTAACTATATGTTGTAATATAAACAGTCAGTATATACAAGTTATTTAAGTCTTAAGGCCCATTTACACCAAGCATGATAGATATAAATATAATAAAGATGTATTTCTAAAAATCATTCTCAATATTAAAGAATAGCAGAGTCCACACCAAAGCTATAATGATAAAGGCACAGAGAAACTATATCGTTGGAATCATTTTGAGAACAGATTTTTTTCCAGCTGATGAATGATTCAAACACTGACAGCCAATCAGGCTCCATCCTGTTATAACGAGATGTGGACTCCGCTATTCTTAAATTTTGAGAATGATTTTCAGAACAATGTCGTTATCTTTAAATCCGTTCACACCAAGAATGACGACTATAAAGACAATGATACACCAGCGAATAATATTGTGTTTATTCCCACTCTGTCTGGCGCGTCAATGTTTTTATCGTTCATCTAATAAAAAAAATTATTCTAATATGTTTCCAACTATATCGTTTCTCTTTGTCTTTATCATTGCAGCAGTGGTATGGACTCGATTTTTTCAACTGTATCTTTATAGTTATCGTCCATAGTGTGAATGGGCCTTTATAGTTCATTGTTCGTATCAATGCTAAAGCATAGTAACATTATGTTGTCTGCCACACAGACATATACAGATGCCTCATTGGACCTCTCCAGGCACATAGATGCGGCCGCCATGTTGGAACGGTGTATGTGATGTCATTCACCGTACTTTTGATTCACACAGAGCTGTTGTATGCAGAATTGTGGCATCTTTTGAATATTCATTGATTACTATGGCGAATGACGTCAAATCATACCGCTACAATATGGCGGACGGCTTACATGTCGCAGTCCATAGCAAGTCTCTAATGAGGCTTGGCCTCCTTAAATACTTGAGCTGAGTGGATTCAGTTTTATTGTTCAGTCTGAAACTGATTCCAATGATGTAGCTTTTCTTTGTCAGTATCTGTGGCGTGGATTATTATTACAGAATTAGAACAAATATTAAAACTTTAGTTATCGTCCTTGGCGTAAACAGCCCCCAATGCCCTGCACGCTTCATATTACTTGTTTCAAGTGCTTTTCAGAGTAAGCCAGCGACAGTAGTGCTCACTTTGGAATGACTTTTTCCCCATTCATCAAGTACGTCTTCAGAAACTGGAATTTAGCAGTCATAAGGGGGATAATTAATGTGAAGGAGAATAATAAAGCATATTTACCAGAGAAAATCAAGCTAATGCAACTCCTCAAGCCTAATGCAGAGACAGATAGGTCCTAATTATCAGTTAATCAGTTTAATTACCCATAATTAGACTTTTCTAATTATCCTACCATTTTGGTCTGCAGATACATCATCAACATCCACGTCACAAAAACCCTTGTATTGTCAGTTTACAAGGAGCCAACACAAGACACACACGGCTTTCCAAATGACTGTTGGCCAACAATCAGTCATTAAGTCATTAACCTGATTAATGCGTACAGCTCGTTATGATTACACACAACTGATGGTGCACGACAGATTTTTTTTTTTTAATTACCTGAGCATATACACTTAAGTTTACAGGTGATCCTTTTTTTAATTTTTTAATGCGATGGAGAAAGTAAGTAAAAAATATGCACTCTGAGGGAACTTTACAGCTTAAAAATATAACTGCTTCTGCCTCCTACTGAGTAAACAGTATGCAATATTTAGCAGTTGTTGTGAAGGAGAAAGACACCTCTCTAATGATCTAATTCATTATTCACTGTGTGAGTTACAGATGGCGAGGGTGAGAGATTGCATCTATGTGCTAATGACGGCCTGTCAACATGATACCGCCTCTCTATACAGCTTCCTTAGGATGGGAATAAGAGACTGCAGATGTTAATATATAGATTTTTTAAAAAATCCAGCACGCACTACACAACAAGACTGCGTCAATGGCCTGTGAGTCATTGTAAAGTGTTGACATGTTAGATTACACACACTTCACGTTTGATTGTCCATTAAGACGGCAATCAAGCATCAAAAGCTTTGAATTTTTCATATTTTACTGATGTCACATAACGGGCTGAGACTTGGAAAACAACTTGTGTATGAGGTCAGCATTATCAAAATATTGGGCAAAAACCGCGCATTATCTACTGAATCAATGTGTGAAGCACATCTTGCACACAATATTATGAGCCCTTCTTGGGTAAAAGTAAAAAAAACACTTTTTTTGACATTACTGGTCTTATTTCGGAATGTACATCCTAAAGATTTAGCAATGTTAATAGAGCTGGCACAATAGTCCAACATCATTAATGACAAGCAACTATGAATCGACAAAAGCAGGACTATATTATTAAGATACAATATTATATACTGTATGCTGTCAGGATTGATCAAGGAAAAGAATAATTTAATTCAATACTTTATGAGTCCAGTGTGTGTATGTATATATATATCCCAGAATTAATGCTTATGTGGAAAGGTTTTTAAAAAGCACATCACTTTGGACCAGTTTACTGCCCTTATTTATTTACTACGCTTTATATATCCCGCTGAGTGGCAATATGGCTTTGAAGAGTTTGTGTTCTTATATTTATGATTCCCTGAGTGAGAATACTTTAGTGTAGGAATCCCAACAAATCAGACACTGAAAGCAAATGGGATATATTCACACGGTGTTTGATAAAACAGTGTCCTCTTCACATATCGAGAATGTTGTGTTAGAAAATCATTGCAGCGTTTTCAGTTTTATTCTGTACCACAAGCACTTTCGGTCCCTGCTGATCTTCGGCTGCCTATTTCCTTCTAGCTGCTCCTTGGTAAGATGCTCCTCATGTCCGAGAGCACCATGGATCTGTAGTTGCGCTCCAGCCCCTCCATGTACTCCAGGTAATTACTCACTCTGAAGCCGTGGATTGGTTCCTCCTGCAAGCGGGCAAAAGAAGCACAGATTTGATGAGCAGCGCTTGAGAGAGCCGGTTTGCGGAAAAGAGGGTAGAGCGGGTTTATAACAGCTTTAGAATAGATTGCGCTCAATCCGTTTCGATGAGAGTTTGATATTCTTGCTCCAGATCCTGATTATCCTGCACGCAGAGTGGCTAAAATCACCCCGTGAATTGTGCGCCGCTGAATGAAATCATGCAAGATTTTACACATTATAAATATTGTGCCGGATCTCACTGCCTACAGTAACAAATGGCGTATATTAATGAAACAAGAGGTCGCCATGCGAGATGAGGCTACACGTTCTGATGCTAAATAAACAATGCTCTGTCTAATATACTCTGACATTTAGCTGGGGATAAATAATATTGTTTAGACAAAGCCAAATGAATTACATTTTGTTTACGATGAGTCAGCGAATGCGGGTCCTAAAGCTGTGCCTCGAGTTACAGAAGGACACTTCGGTTCATAGCGAATGGATGAAAATGAGAGAAAGGATAATAAACCTTTATGAGTTTGCTGCGTTAAATAAAATATGCCTGCAGTGTAAGCAGTTTTGTGATATAAATGCAGACCACAGCAGTTGGTATGGCAATCACAAACAAAACAGATAAGCTCACAATGCTTTAAGAGCAAACAAAAAACTAATGGCCGGAATATGTCTATTACAAAACAAACGATAAACACTGATAAAAGCTAGATAATGACATTTTAATACGGAACATCTTTATATGCAACTGGATAGAGTCAGATAATAACAGACAGCAGAACAAGTACACTAAAGAAAAAAATATGCTGCTCTGGTGACAGAAAGTTGGTTTTGCCGTTACGATGCTTTGGTGAACTTGTAGGAATACTTCACCCAAAAATGCATTCGATATGTATTCCAATCTAAGAATTGCTTTTTTTCCCCCAAAGAAACACAAAATTGGATGATCTGAAGGATGTCAACAGTTTGAGAATGTGAAAAAACTAATAAATGCGACCCTGGACCACAAAATTAGTTGCTGGGGTATATTTGTGGCAATGGCCAACAATACATTGCATGTGTCAAAATTATAGATTTTTCTTTTTTGGCAAAAATCATTAGGATATCGAGCAAACATCATGTTCCGTGAAGAACATTTTATACCGTAAATATATTAAAGCTTAATATTTGATTAGTTATATGCATTGCTAAGAACTTAATTTGGGCAAAAAGGTGATTTTCTCAGTATTTAGATTATTTTGCACCCTCAGATTCAGGATTTTCAAATGTTTGTGTCTCGGGCACATATTAATCTATCTTAACAAACCGTGCATCAAAGGAAAGATGAATTATTCAGCTTTGATATGATGTATAAAATCTCAAGAGTTTGTGGTCCAGGGTCACAATAAAAGGCATGTCACAATGGGGACCGGAGGTCATTCATTTCAAACATGGTGTGATAAAGTTTTAATATCTAATTTTGGGCTTTTGTTGTATTTCAGAAAGCAGCTTGGAGATCCTGTGAAACGTAGAGGTTATGTAGAAGAACAAAAACTGAGGAGATATGAAATAACAGGGGGGTAAATGGAGACAGATTTTTTTCTTCACACCATTAATGACAGCTGTGGAGTAGCAAAACAGAGAACAATTGCGAAAAGTCCAGATGTTTCCCTAAAGCTGAAAGACGTCTTTCGCCTACAAAGCCATTTAAAACTAGGAACTGGTTAAGTTGGTGGGTTTAAAATGAAACACTAAAAGTGACATTTTAATTACAAGTACCCATTATCTAAAGACATTAAAACTATTCAGCTGCCTATTGTTACTGATAAAAAAAAAAAAAAAAAACAAAGAAAAAATGGTTCTGCAGGATGCTTTGAACTCACTAGCCAGACTCGGTCATGGTTTTCAAAGAGTTGGATGTATTCGGCAGTGACAGACAATTGCTTTTGAAATCTCGCAAACAAAAGAACGTCTTTAGTTGAGTTTGATTTCTGCAATGTTGAATCATCCAAAATGGATTCATTGTACATTTACCCTGGCATTCAGCTACAGAGTGACATCGGGAGGGATTGTTACGAGTAATTTCCATCCAGATCTTTAATTTAGATGAAATATAGATAAGTTTTGTAATCTTGGATATGTACAAATCCTCAGAAGCCTTTCAGGAATCGTCTGAAATGCTTTCTCTTTTCTACAAGGTACACCGGCACACGCGCACAAAGGCTGAAAAGTTTGAAACTTTTAAGGGTGAAGCAAGGACAAGAGTGTGTTTAATCTGATTTACTCTAGACATGCTTGCACACTTTAAACCTTTGTGCATCCTTTAAAACAACACCGGCTTCGGGATTTTCTCACCTTGAAGGACTAGTTCAACCAAAAATGAAAATCCTGTCATTATTTACTCACCCTCATGTCTTCCGAAATATACTTTCTTTCCTCTCTGGTATACTTTTATGAGTTTATGTGGCGCCGTTATGTCCTTTTTAAAGCTCGACTGTCCCAGATCCACGTCCACTTTCATTAAATGGAAACGAGCAACATTCAGCTAAAAGTCTCCTTTGTGTCCCACAGAAGAAAATCATACCGGTTTGAATAGAGCAAATGATATATTTTCGTTTAAAAACAGGTTATACTGCACCTTAAGAAAGACCTGCAGGTCCTGCGTCTGAGTGTGCTGCAGGATATCCTGCTGAAGGTGACGGAGGGCAGAGATGCACGTATAGACCTGATAGTCTGGTCCCATGATGACGCACGTGGCTACATAGTGACAGATCTCAGGCCAGTCCAGGTAGTTCCAGAAGCACTGGCCGAGCCACTGAATACAGATCTGCATAACAGGTGGAGGGAGAGAGAGCTAGGTGAAAGGTGTTTTGCGAAAATGCAACGTTTGCGCCATACATTTTTTAAATTAATCGATATGACGTGCTGGAAAAATAAATGAGAGACCAATAACTTCTGAAAATCAAATTCTAACACGATGGCCTCAAGGTCTGATGCAGTCCATTACCTGTTAAGAGTTAGAATTAGCCATGAAACAAATCATCGCGTCATTTTCTGAAACAGCTTTTTTGTAATTTTCCAGTAAAAATAGTCAATGAAGACATTAATATCGCTACAAAATTATTCATATTTATTAAATAATCCCGAGCACGAAATTGCATAAAACATTAAACGCACAAGAGTTCCCACAAAAATCTAAAGCAGCAGGATACCAAAATGAATGGTAATAAGAAATATTTGGCAAGCTGCAAATCAGCATATTCAAATGATTTCTGAAGGATCCTGGAATAATGACTGCTGAAAATTCAGCTTTACCATAAAATTAATGAAATTTTTAACTTCAAATATACGCAGCCCTGGCGAGAAACCTTTTTTAAAAATATCAGAAAATTTGACTCATCGCAAACCAGCACCAGTTTATTTTTTTATATAAATCTCGTTTTAAATCTAAATCTAATAAAAACGACGTGCTTTATGCTTACAGTAGTGTTTTCACTTGAAAACAAGGGCGAAATGTTTTGTATGAATGACAAAAAATTAATCAGGTCTCTTAAATCGCAATATGCAGAAATCTCTTTCATCTACTTGCTTGATGCATTTCTGTTTTGTTTCTGTGGCGGCGAACTAAGTTCAGGTCATATAATCCTCCCTTAGAAGCTGTTCAATTATTCTGCGTTATCGTAGATGGCGTTCCAGTTCTGCCAAGCGTACATGCCTCCTGTACATTCAGACCACTCCAGCAGGCAATTTATACAGCATCTGTGTCTCTCTTTCAGACACTCTTCCTGCTTTGTCTTGAATCTGAAACACTCTCCTCGAGTGCACAGACACGGACGCCCTCTATGATGGAGGTGACACTCAATTTAAAATAGAAAATCTTCTTTCCTTCAGTTTTTGTCCATTCAAAACTAGTTATAAGTTTTAGAACTTTGGGTATTTTTTTAGCAACTGCTGAGGTTTTATTTTTGTTGCATTTTAAAAATCCCAATCATGTATTGTCTTTAGTAGATCACTGCTTCTGTCGTCTGGTATAATAATTTTAATGTCACAACATCTGTTATGGACTGAAGAGAAAGTTTTTTGCTTTTGTTTTTAAACAGATGGTCACATTTATATATCATATAAGACTTTTTTTATCTTTCCATGGCTCTAGTAGCGACTCTCATTAACTCATGTAACATGAAATATATATATTTTTTATACAATTAAAAATATGTATTTTTTTAAATTCAAACGATTAATCGCATAAAAACATTTTTGTTTACACAAGTGTATACTGTGTGTATTTATATGCATAAGTATAAACACATGCATGTATATATTTATGAAAAATGAGTTGTTTATGCTAAATATTTATATATTATATATTTTATATATATTTTATATAAATCTATATATTTTATAGATTTATATTTTCAAAATATTTGCTGAATGCATTTTATATATACATATATATATATATATATATATATATATATATATATATATATTATAAACAATTAATCCTTTAACAGCACTGATTCACACACACACACACACACACACACACAGAGCAGTAAATTCTAACACACTGCGTCTAACTCAGTGATCAAATGTACTAAAGATAAGAATTACCGCAATCTTCCTCTGTGTTTTAGTACATTTTGATTTTTAAAACAGCAAACATTTTTTTAACTCTGAAATCTTGTTTCTGCTTTCCCTTCACATCACAATAAAGTAAAAAGAGGCAATAAGCAACAACACTTGTTTTTATGTGTCCCTAGAAAGAAGAGAAACTCGTTGCTCGGGAAGATTTAAAGCTCACTGCTTAAAGTACGTTTATATTTTTAGAGTATGCTTGTATGTTTTGATAATTTAAAAATCCTCTTGCATTTTCTGCTTTCTTTATACACACAGAGAAATA